>NC_141028.1:26427500-26685000 GCF_052040795.2 Danio rerio
CACCATAGACTGGCTTATCCAGGGATTGGTGGATCTGGCACTGTCATAACAATGATGGTCAGTTACCTAAACCAGAAAGAAACCTAATAGTGGAGTGAGAAGCTGAGAGAGAGTGGTAAGGAAAATAAAAACGCAAAACTAACCTCCAAAACAATATATACAACAACTTACTCCCTTACAATATAACAACTCTTACTCCCAACCACTTTACCTAGTTTTTTTTCCCAAACTCTGGATAACTTAGAGAACTTAGAGACCCCACTTGTATGGTCTGTTGGATGTTATGTTTCATCATTAGGACTGAAACCCTGACTTTGAATTGCAGATGGGGGACGGGCAAATCCCTCACATTCAGTATGAACATGATGGGACGTTTCTACAGGAACAACAGGTTGAGTTCAGAGCCAATACAAGCACAATTATTTACTTTGTTCACGTTGTAATTGCTGTAATTCAAATGTGACATGATTTCTTATAGGTACTTAAACTGTTTGTGGTTACTTAGCATTAACATTAAAACCAATGCATGATGTATGTCTTAACTAAATCAGAAACTTTTATTGTTTTGTTTTTTTTCTTGTCTTTTTCCATTTTGAACATTTATTTACATAACAATGGCATTTTGAGAGGCCTGAAAACACAAATCTTTGAAAATTGGTTTTGGAAGACCAAATTTTTGAAAATGCTACAGATTTAAATAAAAATTTTGGCTTTGTAGATTACATGGCATGTAAGTGTAGATTACAGATTACCTCACAATAAAACAAAACTATAAACATCATATGTTTGCATGCACATAGTGTATTTTATAAAGAGAAATTGCCAACTACTGGCCTGACGTGAATAGTACAGCATTTTTCGGCCTTTTTCACAAACTCATCTGAATGGGGACGACAGTTTTGACAAAGCTGTCCTGTATTCATTACATTTTAAAAGACAAAAAGGAAAACAAATTCTGTTTGTAGTACATATTTTTTGTTTAAATGTTCCCTGGTGTCAGTGTAAATCTCCTCTGTGTTGTGTGTCAGATTGCTCTGTCTCAGGATGGACAGATTCAGTATATCCCCATCACCACTGAACAGCAGGTTGTGGCCCCTGAAGATCTGGAAGCAGTCGCTCATTCAGCGGTCACTGGTATGACCTTTCACCTTTTACCTTCACTTTAAATGCAAAAAACAGAACTATTTACTACAAGCTTTCATGGCTGCATGAGACTGTAAATAAATGACTTTGTGATATTTAGTTTTTCTGCAATGTTTGGATATTGTGATATGAATACCATTTAACCAGATGACTTAAATAGCTTTATTTAGAAAGAATTGTTCATTTTATCATGATTCAGATGTTTTGTTCATGAAGTGGAGTGTATCCACATCAAATATATTAAACAATTTAAAAGCATAGAAAAATACAATAGCGCAAATATTAAAATACAAATAAACTGAGCTGTATTGTTTTGTGGGGAGTCTAACAGAATTCAGCACCCAAAAAATGACTTTTCAGCTTGTTCAAACGACTTTAAAATGAGTTAAAACAGCACCACTTTTGGGGACAACTTAATTGTTTTATGTTTAATTCACTTAATTTCATAAGAATAATTACGTTAACTTGTTTTCTGTTGGGAAAACATAAAGGAATTGTGAGGAAGCCAGCATTTTTTACAGTAAGGTACAGAAATTGATATCATACAAATGATTAAATACAAATGCTACAAATCGCTTACAATTAAATTTTTTTTACTCTTATTATGATTAAATTTGCTCAATGTGTGTGTTTAGCTATTGCAGATGCAGCAATGACCCGGTTTACACTGAAGCCACACCTGAACAACTGGAACAACTGCAAGAGCAGGGCATCCAGTATGATGTCATCACTTTTATTGAGGAGTAGAAACACGACACACACATTATTTATTAACAACATCAACACACACACACGGACAGACAGAAGAATATCTGAAGCTCATCTCAGCTCCAAATGAGCATCACAAACTGCGCTGATCATAAGTAACACAAACTTCTTCCACAATCATCAGTCATTTATAAGGTGAATGTACAGTTAGATCCTCTCAAAATATGATTTATGCCTTTGTAAATATTGAAAGAAATGTATCTTTAGCCTTGAAAAAGAAATAAGTATAGAGAATCCTGTATTTAAGAAGAATAATGGACATGTCTCTGTGGATGCTGCTTTAATGACAGTCTGTATATAACGGTAGGCTGGAGGATTGACGTCATATTGCTATGAAACAGTTCCTAGCTGTAGCTAAAATTCTTACAAAGAAGGTTTTGATCATTTGCTGTTTCATTTTTAGCTTCTTCAGTTTTACAGATATGTCTTTCTTTAAACATGGCTACAGACCGGAACTTTAAATGCAAACCAAATAAGTCAAAGCCTCTTTATCTGATTCTAACACTGAGTTTCTTGCATTAGTTGTGCTATAATATTGTACAATTCTGGTTTTACAAATCTGTTGTCTGCTGCATATGATTTAATAATATTTATACTCGTGTACATATTGATTTTTGTTTCTATTCAGTGCCTTATGCATGTATTTTAAGTTGCCTCTGAAAGTTCAGATCAGTTTTTATCTTTGGTTTGTTTTGTACATTCACTACCAAGAATCCATCAAACTTTCTATTTTTATAAATGATGCTCAATTTTAAAGCTACTAAGACAAAGACATCTGAACTTCACTATTCAGCTAGGGTCATCTACAATTATACCTTTAATTCAGTCAGAAGTCTTGATGCTCAGCTGTCCTTCAGTGGTCACATAACCTGCATGATTGGGCAAGCTTTGTTTTCTTTACACAAAATTAGAAGGATCAGACACTTTGTAACAGAGCAGGCTGCGTAACTTCTTGTCCAAGCACTTGTGATTTGTATATTAGGCTACTGCAATGTTCTCCAGGCTGAACTTCCATCATCTGCTGTGAAAACTCTTCAGATGATCTAAAATGCTGCAGCTCGTCTGGACTGAGCTCCATTTATCCCAATAGAGTCCTCTACACACATCAATATCACAGGAGGATTGAGCTGGTTTTCTTTCTTCTTGTTCCACTGACGCATGGTGAGTTTGAATGGTTTTTTCATTTGTTTTTTGGATAATCATAGTGTAAATCCTGCCATTACATTGAAGCATTTTCTTGGATTGTGTGTGTTTATGTTTTGTAATGTAAAACCAGGGCTGTATTCTATTTCAGCTACATTTAATTAATTATTCATACATTTAGTTCATAATAATACGACACATACAGTGATAATTTAATCAGCAATAGAATATGGGGTCTATTTTCTCAGTCTTTAGATGATTTTTTAAATATTCAGTAATAGTTTTTCCAGCTTGAATCCAACTGAAAGATTCAAATGTTTTGTTCTTCAGGGAGAATTACTTTAACATTGCTTTTATCCTTTTATAATCATCTTTGGTGGTTTTGAAGTATTTTGCTGTGCTGTAATCAGTGGAATGATGACACGGTGGCTCAGTGGGTAGCACTTTCACCTCACAGCAAGAAGATTGCTGGTTCAAGCCCCCAGCTGGATTAGTTGGCATTTCTGTGTGAAGTTTGCATGTTCTCCCCGTGTTCATGTGGGTTTCCTCCGGGTGCTCCGGTTTCCCCCAGAGTCAAAGGACAATTCAATTGGTGAATTGAATAAGCTAAATTAGCAGTAGTGAATGTGTGTGAATGCAAGAGTGTATAGGTGTGTACCAGTGCTTGGTTGCAGCTAGAAGAGCATCCGCTGTGTAAAACATACTGTATGCTGTATAAGTTGGCGGTTCATTCTGCTGTGGCGACTCCTGATTAACAAAGGTACTAAGCCGAAAAGAAAACGAGTGAATGAAAAAATCTGTGGATATTGTGTTTAATAATGAGTTTGTGACTAAAAATAATAAATAGAAATGTGAAATGTTTGTTTTTCTCTAACAGCCTCAAGAGACGTCAGCGGAGTAAAATCAGCTCCTCTTTTACCAAAATCCACCATCAAACCTGCAGTCCGGAGCTCTTCTCCATCTACAGCCAGTGTTTCAGACGAACCAGCTGATCAATCCAGGTAAATCAAATCACAAATATGACCACACTTCATCCATTTTACAACTCCAAATCATAATAGAGATTAATCTGTCTGTGAAAACCAAAACATGAAGCAGTGATGGTTGAGCACATCTCACACACTAGCTGCTGTTTAAAATGCTCTGATGTTTAGAAATTGAATTGATAATCTCTAAATTATTTATCAATCTGACAAACATCTTAAACAAAGATTAGATTTACTTTGTACTTCAGTTTGGTAGAAGGTTGAATAAAGTTCACCACCAGCCTTACAGAAAATGTGGACTATTAGAGATGAAAATGAAGCTGATTTTCTTTTTTCTAGGGCATTATTAAAGAATGGGGTAACACTTTATATTGATGGTCCATTTGAGTATTAGTAGACTGTCTGCTTAAAATCTGTTGATAATATAATCAGCTTGATATGCTCCTTTGACAGAGATTTAACTGACTAAAAGAAACTTTGCTAGTACATGTCAACTTACACTAACCCTAACCCAAACCCAACAGTCTTATAATCTAATGACAAAACTTAAATGAACCATCAAAATAAATGTTACCTCTTCTTCTTCTTCTTCTTCTTCTTCTTCTTCTTCTTCTTCTTCTTCTTCTTCTTCTTCCTATAAAACCTGACGGGGCATATGTCCCCCTCACTTTTAGAGACAGACCATTTAGAAACAGGTGATTAAGAATGCAAACTTTTGAATTCCATACAGTTGTCACTCCCGTTTCCCAAAACACATTACTATAAATAGACTGTTCAACCCTTTACATTATTACTTTCTTACAACATCTTCCTATAGAACTCGTTGCTTTTAGCATAGTTGGAGATGTTGTAAGAAAGTGATAACATAAAGGGTTGAACAGTCTATTTGTTTAGCAAACGCTGGACATTCGTGTAGTAAACGTGTTTTTGGAGGCGTATAAAATAATGTGGATGATTCAGACTTCTGAACACTGGATAAACCTCAGTGTGTCTGCACAAACTACACTATCAGAATTGACTTTAAAGAAATACCATTGAATATTTTGTTTGAGAAGCACAATTGTCATGAGGGCGGTGAATACTCAATGAACTTAATAAAACTGGGTGCTCTTATTGTGAAAATGCAGATGTTTTGTATTGAATGTCACATTCTCATGTTACGATGTTTCTCTTTTAAAACATTTCTAAAAACAGCTCTGATTTCACTGTAAAACATTGGACATATGTATGATTTGCTGATGTCTCAGTGACTGATATGTTTAGGTTTTGGGTCAGGTAAACGGCAGCGCTGGACTGTATTCTTTAAAAGTGTAGTTCTAAAAGTGCACCTTAATGACGCCAGTGGCAACTGCAGTGTGTGTTATAAATGACTGGATGCTGTTCAAACCTCATGACAGATTTTTGTCACTGGGACTAGATCACAATATAAGCCACATCACAAGTGAGTTCAAAAATATATATTTTTATTAGAGACATACACAAAAACAACTGTAACAATAAAGAAGTGAATAATACAATAACAAGACACTATATATTAACAGCAAAGGTGTCAACTGGCTACTCCAGCATGAACCAGTCGTGGTAAGGCATCTGTCCTAGAAGAATTCTGTGCTCTGGAATCTGCTGCAGACAAGCCCACATCAGATCACAGCATTCTGTGAAAAACAAAAGGAGAGGTGAGATTATTATTATTATTATTATTATTATTATTATTATTATTATTATTATTATTATTAGTAAACTGTTTTTTAACTTGTTCTTTGATGAACATCTCACCTTGAGAGAGGGTAAATTTGGACCAGTCATGCTCCAGGTAGTACAGGTCATAAGTCGTTGGAAAATCTCCATGCAGCAATGTGAAGAGAAGAACCCCAAGAGAATAGACAGTCGCTGGTTTGGCATGGTAACATCCTCTTTTGTAAAACTCTGGCGGCATGTACGCTTCTGTGCCTGGAGGAAAGACATTTAGTTGAATCTCTGTGTCAGCATCATGTTGATAAATATACCAGATGGGTTTCAGGTGTGCTAATTACTGAGCTTTTAAACCGTATATTAATAATGCTTATGTACATTCATAACTAGTGTTGTCAAAAGTATCGATACTGACACTCATCACAGTCATATTTGCTGAGCATGTGAACACCAATGGCCAATCAGTGGTGTTTAACAGTGCTCATTTGGACATTTTTTAAATGTCAGTCCCAAAGTTGATACTTTTGACAACCCTATTCAAAACACCTACCAGAAAAGGTGGAGTATGCTGATTCCATCATGTAATCTCCGCAGCCGAAGTCAATCAGTTTGACCTCCAGTGTGTTTGGGTTTACAAGCAGGTTTTGCAGCTTAATGTCTCTGTGGAATACTTCCCGGTAGCAGCAAACATTGGCAGCATGAACAGCTTGGCCCATGATAGTTTGTGCCGTTTGCTCGGTGAGGACGCCTCCGTTGAGTTGCAGGAATGCCTCCAGGTCCATACTTGGCGTAGGCCGCTCCATGACCATGACATAATGGTCTTTGAAGACCTGCCAGTCAAGGAGCTGAATTATATTGGCACACCTGGAGCCACTGCTGGCCATACTTGCCAAGGTGATCTCTAGAGGTGGCTGGTCATGAGACTGAAAACAAAATAATGATGTTGGTTTTCAAACAAGGATTTTTAACCACAGCCTGTTGTCTAATATTAAATATAAGACATTTTGAGTTGAACACAGTGACTGAGAAGAGAAAAACAGAAAGTGTAGTGTACTTACAGAGCAGAGATCTTGCATACGTGGTGTCATCTGGGCAAATTTAACAGCCACCTGTTTAAAGAAATAAGCGAACAATTAACATGTGCATCCAAATCATTTCATTCAAATCCTGAACAGAGGTTTCATCAATTTGAATTCTCAGAAATGTCAAAACAATGAAAGCATGTTTCTGATGATGTTCTTTAAATAGTGAACTTCATCAAAGGATTTGAGTCTACAGAAATGAATACCTGCAGACCATCCTGTATGCGGATCCCCTCAAAAACGGAGCCGAAACCTCCTTCACCGAGCTGCTTTCCCAGATTGTAGCGGGAGCTGATGTCATCTGTTAAAAAAGAAGAACATTTAGCTGACTGGACACAAAATCTTATTAAATTATAAACCAAATAAAACACAGAGTTTACAACAAATAAGACTTTCTCCATAAGAAAAAATATTATAGGAAATGAAGGAAGTGAAAACTTCTTTACTCTGTTAAAAATAATTTGGGAAATATTTGAAAATGGAATAAAATCACAGGAGGGCGAATAATTTCGACTTCAACTGTATAATTTTAAAATGTTTGATAAGCCTAAACAAATGTTATGAATTATTGCAATAAACTTACTATTGTCCAAACAGGTCTCATCATCTGCTGTAAGACTCAGTGCAGAATCATCAGTGGAGTCATCTTGTGAGACCTTCTGGTTCAGTGAAGACTCCGAGTCTTCATCCAGTGCAGAGTCAATGTCAACCTGCACAGAGTCTCCGCTGAACGCTTCAAAGATGCCGTCTGTTGAGAACTGCTGGCTCACTGGAGATTCAAAGCTGTTCACTTCAGATTTCACAGTGAAGTTCAAGTCTTCTTCTGCTGGAGCATCAGGAATTGAAGGTTGGAGAACCTCCAGCTCCAGATTGTTCACAGCAGTGTGAAAGAATTTCGAGCTACTGATCGGCTCGTCCTGTAGGTCATGGATCTCCAGCACAGGGAGCGGATCTAAAGAGGGGAAGGAATATCATTAATATGATTCTGTAACTCTTTTGACTAGATATTTGAAGTTAATTTGCAAAGACATCACTCAATGTATTTTATTATAATCTTGCAGTTTTTCTGTATTGAAGTGATAATTAGCAATAAAAAAGTATGTTTAAACTATATATCTAAAGGCATAAATACAATTAATTATGAATTTCTTCTTTTAAACACAAAAATAGACCTATTCTGAAGAATATTCCTGAAATCAGCAGCCATTAAACTTCACTGTAGGAACTCAAAATACTGGAAGTCAATGGCTGAATTCAGTATTTGTGTTCAACACAAGAAAGCACCTGAAACAGGTTTTAGGAGTGAATTATGACAGAATATTCACGTTTATGTGAACTGTCCCTTTTAAGAAACTACCTAAAATTCTTAAATGTTTCTAGTCAATTTTATTTCTTATCTTTAAACAGCTACTCTGACATGTTCGGTGTGTTTTAGCATTGTTTTAGTAATTAAAATTCATAAACCTAATTTACCATCAACAGTAGCTCTTCTGGGGAAACAGGCTTGGAAGAGGGGCGGGTCATCGGGTATCGGATGACGGTGGTTTTCTGCCGTGTTGCCGGTGGATGCGAGTGGCTCACGGGGTGGTTCGTGTGCACACTTGATACCGAACGCTTTCTTTAAACGGGAAATTAACTTTGAAAAGGCCATTTTATCACCGTTGTGTGGAATCGCAGTAAATACTGAACTACTAGTCGTCGAAAGAAGCAATGAGGGTTTCTGCTTGATTCAGTCAGCTTTAATTAGCCACTGATGATGTCAGAGTTACGTGGTTCCATTTGGAACGCGAAAGAACATTTTCAAAACACGCGGGGACTTTTTAAAACACAATAACTCAAACAACTAATGCAGGGCCGCGCTAGACTGACTGGCTAATTTGCCTTAAAGTGCCCACACATCCACGTTATACACACACACACACACACACACACACACACACACTTAGGTCAGAATTATTATCCCCCCTTTTTCTTTTCAGTTTAGTCCCATTATTAATCTTAGTCGACACAGCAGATTGAACCACCAACTTTTCCAGCATATGTTTTACACAGCAGATGCTCTTCCTGCTGCAAGCCACCTCTGGGAAACCTTTTAATTTTTTCTCTATTAAATATTTCCAAAATTACATTTAAGAGAGCAATGAAATTTTCACAGTATGTCTGATATTTTTATTCTGCAGTTTTATTATTTATTGAGTATAGTATAAATATTACTTATTATTAAGTCTTATTTGTTTTGGCTAGAATAAAAGCATTTTAACATTATATTATTAGCCCATTTAAGCTATTTTTTTCCAATGGTCCACAGAACAAACCATCATTATACAATAACTTGCCTAATTACCCTAACCTGCCTAGTTACCCTAACTAACCTAGTTAAGCCTTTAAATGTCATTTTAAGCTGTTTAGAAGTGTCTTGAAAAATGTCCAGTCAAATATTATTTACTGTGATTATGGCAAAGATAAAATAAGTCTTTCACGATGTAATTTCTCATTTTAATAATAGTTTTAAAGGATATCTGTGTGGTATTTAGTGACTCATTATGTTTTTAATTTAAATGAACTAATTTAGTAATGTTTGTATGTAACTGGACTTGTAAAAAATTTTTTATCTAAAACTTCTTCTCAATTAACATTAGTGACAACATTAGAAAACCATAGATAAGAGCTGACAGTTACTTACAGCCATTTATTTATTACCATCCTGGGTTTTGCTTTCATTTGCAAATTTCTTTCAAAATATAGCACTTAATATTTAATTAGTTTCTGTCATTTGAAAGTAATTGTTTACAGTATTGCAATATTTCCGTCTCTATTGTAATGTTACACTACTTTTGCATTGAATCTGAGCTCATTTTCGATATCATGGGTATGACCTATTATCTAGACTGTATATCAGTGGTTCCTAACTGTTTAGAGTGGCATACTCCTAACATCCTTCTCCATTCTCTTTTCCGCTCAGACTGCAGTCTCTTCATTTAAGCACACTATTTGCAATTTAAATAAACATTTTCTGTGAATTCTTTACCTTTATGAATTCTTCTTTTTTTACATGAATAATGTTTAGAATAAAGTATAAAGAAAAATATACAACTATAGTCAAAATTATGTTTTCCATGCATTAACTGAGCCCGCCAGTAGGTGGCAGTAAAGCCATGTTTTAAGTGAATAAGACATTTATTCAGTAACAAAGCAACGGTTGCATTTATGAACAGGTCAATGAATCGACTCTCACAATTCATTTCAACCACAGATTCATTCACCAAAATAACCCACTCTAGCCGAAGAAACCACTGGACCGATGTGAATGCTACCAGGTTGGAATAATGATTAATATTCTTGTAGATTGAAGATTTTGTTGACATTAGGTTTTATAGAGTTACAAAAATGGTAACGTTAGAAAATTGTTTTAACTGCGAACTGTACTGATTTTGTGTGAACATGCTACATGCTAATACTGTCATGGCATCCAACAACTGCAACCAGCAGCAGGGCATCCAGCATGACGTTTAGTGTTTACTGTTGAGTAGAACCACGACACACACATTATCAACACACACACACACACACACACACACACAGAGACAGACGGAACATCAGAAACTTATCTCAGCTCCAAATTAACATCACAAACTGCCATGAGAAGTAACACAGACTTCTTCCAGAATCATCAGTCATTTATAATTTTTTGTAAGTTTCATTTATAGCCTTTGTAAATAGTGAAAGAAATTTATCTTTGTGTTCCTACAATGTTTAGCCTTGTAAAGGTAAAATAAATATGTATAGAGAAAACTGTATTTAAGAAGAATAATGGACATGTCTCTGTGGATGCTGCTTTAATGACAGTCTGTATATACCTGTAGGCTGGAGGATTGACGTCATATTGCTATGAAACAGTTCCTAGCTGTAGCTAAAATGCTTATAAAGAAGGTTTTGATCATTTGCTGTTTCATCTTTAGCTTCTTTAGTTTTACAGATGTCTTTCTTTAAACATGGCTACAAACAGGAACTTTAAATGCAAACCAAAGAAATCAAATCCTCTTTATCTGAATCTAACACTGATTTTCTTGCATTAGTTGTGCTATAATATTGTACAATTCTGGTTTTACAAAGCTGTTGTCTGCTGCATATGATCAGTGGTGGAAAGAGTACAGAAATATCATACTTAAGTAAAAGTACCATGATTTGCCTATAAATTTAGTGCAAGTAGAGTAAAATTATCTGTTGTTAATATTACTTAAAGTATGAGTAAAAAGCAGCCCTTTCTAAAGTACTCCAGAGTAGTAAGTATTACGCTGTAAAAAGCTGATGCATTGGCGACCATAATTCAATGTCCAGTCATCGTCTAAAGACATTTTGATGTACAATAATGATGTCAAGTGACGTTGATATTTGGTTGATTTTAGGTTATGTTATAAAAGCATCAAGCCAATATCTTAAACCAACATCACGTTGATGTCAAATACTGACCAAAATCCAACATCTGATAGCTGTCATTGTGGTAACGTCCACACAACCTCAAGCTGTAACATCTTTAGACGTTGATTTTAGGTTGGACATCCGATTTTCATTTCCAAACAAAATGCAGCGTCTCCATGACATTGGAAGACAACGTCAGTCTGATGTCGTGTTGAGGTCTTGTGCCTGCTGGGTGTTTAAGGCCATTTCGGTCATCATACAGTAAACACCCATGATCTTCTCATCAGTGACATGCATCTAAACAGTCTCTGGGTCATTGAGTATAAAGATTTTGGACAATTTTAATGCTTGCAAACAGTTTGCTGCAATTATAAATCGCCCAAGTCTTGAGGTAGATCTTTATGTTGCGATTTACTTTCTGTGTGCGATTTAACTGGACAGGAATCTCAAGACTGATTTTTCATATTCCCATAGATAAGACAAAATAAAGTAGTGACTACAGGTTAAAGTAGTGGAGTAAAAGCACCGATACAGCACTGAAAATGTACTCAAGGCAACACACATTTTTAAAACTACTAAGTAAATTACAATTTCTGAGAAAATGTCCTCAATTACAGCAGTTTAAGTATTTGTAGTGTTACTTTACACCACTGCTTCTCACTACACAAAGTCTGTCTTGAATAAAAAGGAAATCACTTTAAACATTATTAACACATACTAATAATTTCAAAATCACTTTAGACAGTATTAACACATAATTATAATATCAACACAAACAGGAAAACAGTTGTTTACTATCATCAAGTCCTTCAGTTCCACTCGAGGTCTCCATGATCTATGCCCTGGTTTGGTGGCTCCTGAAAATAGAATTATAAAAAGTCTGTGACCTGATGACCTGAACATTCTTATATTAAGCAATGTGTTTACTTTATTCAGTAGTCAAAATCATTTCACAGGTAAAAACTGATTCAAATAATCAAATTAATAAAGCAACGATAATAAGGATGATGAGAAAACACTGATCCTTGTTTAATTCATGCTAGAAACATACTAGTAACAATTCATGCTAGAATCTTGCTAACAACTCATGCTGGACTGTCTTGTTTCAGTCTTTAAATGGTTAAATTGTTGACTGCAAGGATCTTCAACATTCTTTTTGTCATCTTGACACTTTTTCAAACTAAATAATCTACTTTTAACAGGCTTTTTCAAGCCACTATAAAGTTTGCCCTCAACCTTTATCATGTCTTTGGGAGGAAACCTATGCCTACAATAAGGGGAACATACTAACTCCACACAGAAATGCAAACTGGCCCAGCCGGAACTCGAACCAGCCAACCTCTTGCTGTGAGGCGACAGTGCTAACCACTGAGCTACCGTGCCACCTTGAGGTCATATCTTCTTCAATGTTACAAAGTTGGGGTGTAATGCTGCACAAGAATGATGCTTTGGTTGGGTGTGGCTACTTTGGCTCTCAGTTTTGTGTCACAGTTTGATTCGATTCTGATTCACAAGTTCTAATTTGTAATCTTGATTGAATTCTTCAGTGTGTTAAATGAAAATATATAAAGCTAGAAGTTCCACACGCTGTTGTTGAAAGAACACTGTATTTGTTCAGTGGTACAGTGATGTTCAGTGGTATTGCTGCTTATTAAACTGAAATACACATTCATAAAATGTTTGACATTTTTTTTATTAATATCAGCTCCATTGTTTTCCCCGTTTTAAAGCACACAGTTCTTCTTGAGTCTATATCTAGGGCTTGCGAAAATACCTTTGGGCACTTTGTAGAGGCTTTTTAGATCCAAATTCGTCTGTTGTAGTGACCTCCAATCAGTTCCCAATAGATTAAAACAAATTCCCTCTTATGTTTATTTTTCCAGAAGCCATCTCACTTACAAATACACCAAATCAGCACTAAATAGTTACGAAATAAAAGGCACAACTGGATTATGCTGATTTTAAATTTCCAGCAGTACTGATGCCTACAGGCTTTTTTTTTGGTTCTCGTTCTGGAAGTGCTGTCTCACATGCTGACGGTCCAGGCCAAAGGAAACATGGACGGGGAAGTCCTCGAAAATCTGAAAGCAAGGCTGGAGCAGTGGTTGAGGTCAAGTAGGAAGAGCAGCCTGAAGTGGAAAAAGTTGACGTTGTTGATGCAGGCGCTCTTGATGATCAAGGTCAGTGGAGTGCAGATTGCATTCTATATATTTCATCATTTCCTATATTTGAATGTATTTTAATTGTACACACAGGTGACAGTGATTATAAACCAGCTGATGAGGAGGCCAGATCAAGACTGGCTGTCAGGCACTTCACTCCTTTTCCCTCCTGCTCTTCATCATCTCCCGCATCTACCTCACAGAAATGTCCTCGCAGGATGGTGGGACCTCCTCGCATATGTCTTTCAGATTCAGGCTAGGGTTAGTCTAGCTTTTTGGGTCACAGAGGTAAAATAAGTGAAGTTTTACAAACTAATTTCAAAAGGAGTGGGATATTATTGGCTGCTTTTCCACTATCATGCCAAACTGTTCTAAGAACACTTCGGTACGGTTACGGTTGTTTCTCGCTAGTCATCAGACATCCTCAATAAACTACAGTACATTTAATATAAAATAATGATCCAGGTCTAAACGATACAGTTTGAAAACGGTTTTAAAATCATAGAGCAGTCTCTGGCAGAGAAGTGAATAACTCATCACATTCTTACGAAGATATTTTATTCATTAAAGTTATTATTTTATTGACTTGAATACAGACCTACTTCGCCTGCCTGAATGTGAGTTTATTGCACGCAGCGCTGCATTTCACAGCACAAAAGTCGCTCTGACTGGGAGAGAACTACCAGCGACTACATGCGCTGCTGAAAGACTTTTTTTTCCTCCTGCGCATCTAATAAAGCGAATAAAGACACGCTTAGCATTGTCAATGTCCAAATTCCACAACAACATCGCTATATCCATGGAATATGAACTTGCAGACTTATTTAACGAGGAAATAATTGCTCTTTTTAATTTAAAGCCACGACAGCTTGTTATTTTAATACCGGCGAGACCACCTGAAGGACGGCGTGTTGTAATGTCGGCCGTCCAAAAGACTTACTGTTGTATGATTTATATTGTAGCCTATATATGCACTAATAAACAAGTCAAAAGAATGAATGAATTAAATAAATATGGATTCTTAAATGTCAGTATTGCTTTTAGTCATAAAATATCAATATGTTTTGACATGTTTTATAAAAATAAAATGAGCATTTTTCATCATTTCAGCTATAGGCAATTATATGATTCAGTTATACATAAGTTATATGACATTTATGGAGCGTGTAACATGTTTCTGTGTTTTTGTTTTTTTATTCTCTGTGATCTTTAATAGCTATGCAAATATTTTTTAAAACGTCAAGCAATAATTTGCCTACAACTTTTTAGTTAATTATGAACACAAAAATAATTATAATAATAAAAATAAAATGATCAAAATAAAAAGGTAAAAGATTAGCATTTTGCTAAATATAATAGTCCTTTATATGCTTTAAATCCTGCAATATATGTGTTGTTTCATATTCGTTTATTATTTCACTTGCTGCATTCATTATTTAATGTTTGAATACGGAAACAAATAACAGCCATCACTTAAATGGTTATATTTTACCATCAAAATGTAGTATATTTTATATCATTAGCAACTTTTAATATAAAAATACTGCATAATATAATTGATTGTTAAAAATGAAATAATTTAAGTGCTATAATTTTATTATTGAAAGTTTTGCTCACTTTTGACAAGGCCTGTCCAAAATGATATTTCTGCCACTATACAAATGCTCTATTATTGTTGCCTTATCATTGTTTATTTTTCTGTTATGTTCAGAGATAATAAATATTATTTATTTCCCCTCCAATCATTTTCAATCATCGCGTTACATTTCGGTCATTTTCCCTCCAAATAAAATTTAGCCAGAGCCGCGCAACATATGACCTCTAAATAAATAAGGGTGCTGTGACATGTACCTATATTTAGCACCCCTATTTGATAGAGCGACATAACAGTGTTCAGTCACATGGTTGCTTTCGCTTTTATGATAAAAAAAAACTAGCTTCGGCTATTAATTAAGTTTAATTGAACAAAGGGAGCCGTTTACGTTTACGTATGCGTTTTGTGTAATGTTTTAAAGAGCTTTGTCGTAGGAAATGAAACCTTATCCGTGCTGTCTGGCCTCGTTTTGCACAGTTCTACTTATAGAACGCTTCAGCAAGATAGTGGAAAAGCGGCTATTGACAGCCGGTCCCTATCAGTAATCATAATCCTGCCAATCGTATTATTCCAAATTTAACATAAATATCAATGTCACAGTGTAAAGCTAAAAGACACTGTGACTAACGAACACACATCACATTGCACTCATACATAAAATACACACTTTTAAACATGGACCTTTGTGTTATTTGTATTGTGCATGTGTGTGTTTGTGTAATGTGTATATGTTGTTTTTTTTCTGTCCAGATTAGCATTGTGTTTATGTAAAAATTTAACTTATGTCAAACAATAGCCCATATCAACACTGAAATAACCACAGACACATTTTCTTTCAAACTTCATTTATTAACTAAACATAGAGTTTACATATACTTACCAGTTTCCATTTCTCAGCACCAAACCTGTTTAACTTTCAAACAAAGCCATTTATACAGATTTTTCCCGCCTTCACTTTGGAGCAGCCATTTTTCATAACATCATCAGGGTCACAACCCCCTGGTCAGTAAATAAAAATCACAGTTTTGTTGTTTAAATTTGTATTGGTTATTTTTTGTGTTGTATTTTGAGTTTTGTATGCATATTCATTTACCTGCATTAATTTATATTCCTGTTGAATGTCTTTTTATGTATTTTTTTGTCTACATGGTAACCCACTACCAGTAAAATGGTTTAACCCATGGGCGGGGCCAATACAATAAAATGGCCCCAAACATTCACTTGAGGTGGGTAGTTGTAGGAAAAGGTTGTTTTGTATCGTTAACAGATTTTGTTCAGGTCTTTTACTGGATTTAGCTGAACAAGCCTGTATATACATTGTAAATATTGAATAGTTTATTTTTCTTTATTGTTATTTTGTCACTTTCACCTGTTTTGCTGGATTTTTGTTTTCACTTTGTGTAAATAAATCACTCTTCACTTTCACCAGCGGCTTCTGTGACACTTTTTTGCCTCCATCCACCCGGTCAATCGTAACAATCCAGTTTAGCTTTACTCCCTAGATTCGCTTTGGAAGACCCAACCCATTCATCCCTTCTCCCACCTCCTCAATTCTAGGATCGGGCAACACGGTGGCTCAGTGGCTAGCCATGCTACCTGACAGCATGAAGGTCGCTGGTTCAAGTCCTAGCTGGGCCAGTCGGCATTTCTGGGCAGCATTTACATGTTCTCCCTGTGTTTGCGTTGGTTTCCTCCAGGTACTCCGGTTTCCTCCCACAGTCAAAGACATGTTACGCAATTGAATTAAATAATAGTAACAGTCAAAGGCACTTAATACCAAGCTTCTCTAATTGAGTATGCACTGGTGTGTATATTTCCCAAATGATGTTTAACAGAGAAAGGAAGTTTTCACAGCATGTCTAATAATAATATTTCTTCTGGAGAAAGTCTTATTTGTTTTATTTCGGCTAGAATAAAAACAGTTTTAATTTTTTAAAGAACATTTTAAGGTCAAAATTATTAGCCCCTGTAAGTTATATTTTTTTCAGATAGTCTATAGAACAAACCATCATTATACAATAACTTGCCTAATTACCCTAACCTGCCTTGTTAAACTAATTAACCTAGTTAAGCCTTTAAATGTCACTTTAAGCTGTTTAGAAGTGTCTTGAAAAATATGTAGTCAAATATTATGTTCTGTCATCATGGCAAAGATTAAATAAATCAGTTATTACAAATGAGTTATTAAAACTATTATGTTTAGAAATGTGATGAAAAACTCTTCTCTCTGTTAAACAGAAATTGGGAATAAAAATAAACAGCGGGGCTAATAATTCAGACTTCAACTGTGTGTGTATATATATATTTATATATAAAATTAAATAAAATGTCTGCATGTTATTACAAAACATATTCATAAAATTCACACCTGATTACAGTGTTCTTGTTTCTTCTTTTTAGAAGCCGAAAGATAGATGTGGTAAGATTCAAGATGCAGAAATAATATTTAAAAATTTATTTTATTGACATGATATATTACTAACTCTGAACAGTCTGATGAGGTCAGAGTTTTTCATGCGAGAACAGTCTTGTTTCAACCCTTCACAGGTTTCCAAAGTGTCTGAGTTTCCATGTCCCATCTGCAGTCGAGTATACCCCATGCAGAAACGCCTGACACAACACATGAAGACACACAGCACAGAGAAACCTCACATGTGTGACAAGGTAACGCTTTTGAATGCTGCAAATAAACTCTGGAGGGAAAAAAGCTGAGTTCATAAGACATGTTCAATTCCACCGAATGCCTGTTTTGTTATGGTTGGTTTAATGAGGATTCAGTCCCTTCAATATAATAGTAATTGTTGAAGGAAGTGATTCTCTGTAGAGCAGCTCTGACACAGTCAGGAAACACTGCTTTTCATTTACTATGTTAACACTAGTGTAAATGTGTTGCTTTGCAGTTTGGGAAATCCTTCAAGAAGCGGTACACTTTCAAAATGCATCTTCTCACACACAAAGAAAACAGTGGCAACAGCCTGTAAGTGAGATGTCTGGACAAGTATATATGTTTGTTTCCCTATAAAAATGTTTACTTGTTTGATGAACAGTCATAGTATCTCTTTCTATCTGTGATCCTTTGTCAGGTTTAAGTGTGAGTTCTTGTCCTGAAATGACAAGAAGCATTTGCTCAATCATCAGCTGTCCCACACCGACGACAAACCTTTCAAATGTGAAGAGTGCAAGTATTCAACAAGCAAAGAAGACTTCCTGGTGTTTAACATCGCCATTAAACACACCGGAGAGTGATGTTTTTAATTATTAGGACTGTTTATACTTCAGACAGGGCTGGACGATTAATAGCAGACAATAATTTGTGCATTTTGTCAGTAAAGCTGGTTCTAATAAACATCCAGCACATGCGTTCAGATGCAGTAGCTTTTACTACACACTACACTGAGTTATTTACACTGATAAGCTATGCAAAACTCTGATTAGATTTAATCTATTGATAATGAAATAGAAATAATCATTCTGTGATAATGACTGCTGCATCACTTCTCAAACTTTGTGTAATAAAGGCTGCACTTGAAATTACGGCATTACAGACCATTTAGGGCAGTGTTTCTTAACCACGTCCCTGGAGGACCACCAGCTCTGCACATTTTTCAAATCTTCCTAAACAAACACACCTGAGTCAGATCATCAGCTCTTTAGCAGAGACTGAAAGACCTGTAATGGATGTGACAAATAAGACATCCAAAACATGCAGTGTTGGTGGTCCTCCAGGAACGTGGTTGAGAAACACTGATTTAAAGGTATGTAAACAACCTATTTAAGGTCCTAACCTATTTCATGTTTTGCATGTTAAATTTCTGTAGCTTCAGAGAATTCAAAATAGTACAATATTCTGTTTATTCAACAAGCGCTAGTGGTATTTCCTGGGTTTCTTTATGGGCATTTGGGGTTTCTGTGAGAGCACCCTCTGGCTTTTGGCAGAGATTTACTATAGATCACACCATGCCTCCCTGACAAGATATGCATGAGAATGTATGATTTGCTCAATCGAGTTTGCAATTTTTCATTACCAATAATGAAACAGGGCTGTTCAATATTTGATTCTGATTGGCTAATGAACATTTTGAGGTCTGCAATTAATTTTTATGGAAGCAAACAGCTAAAGAAGTTCCAGGCAGGCACTATGCTGAATGATTTCAATTGTTTCATAGACCACAAATGGCAGAAATCTCATCACAGTAAAACTATAGGCTTTAGGTGTGGTAACTGTAGTACAAGTGGGATAAATGACTCTGATCTATTGAAGTTGCAGTACTTTTCTAACAATTCAATGCCTGTCAACAATTATGCCTTAGTTAAATTGGTGGAATGTTTTCTGATCATGTCTGTTTGTCTTTACCCAGGTAAAAAGCCCTTTTGTGCCACTTCACGACGCAACACAGGAAGAACTCATTTATAATAACTGAGACTTTCGAAGAGTGAAACACTCTTCGACCCCAGACGCTGGGGTTGTGCCGATAGACGATGCCATCTTCCATCGTAGATGGCCGACAAACTTCACGGTGCTGAGCTGGCATCGGGATCCATCGCCTCGCCCCGCATTTATGTTGATATGTAACTTATTATGTAACTTATTATTTGCATATCTATCCCTATGAAGAAAAGATTTTTCAGATTTCAGAAAATAATACCCTCTCTGAATGTAGCTATAGAGACAGGATCCTTAAATTATTTGTTTCAGACACTCTGAGAAAAGATTCAGAATCTGTTGCAAATGGGTGTAAATCATTTGACTTGCAAAACAAAATGAAGGCACTTCAATATAACATTGTGTTTAAAAAAGCGCACAGACTGACAAAACGTAAGTGTAGGTGAAGTAGCTTTGGATTAAAGTCTCTGCCTGTGTATAATAAATATAAATATGTATATGTATATTTTTATCCTAGACTCACATGGCCTTGCATGCATATTTGAGGCCTCATAAATGCACCAGCTGCAGTTTTGCCTCTAAAAACATGAAAGACCTGCGACGTCACATGATGACACACACCAACGAGAAGCCTTACTCCTGCCAGGTGTGCGGCCAAAGGTGAGCAACTGAGAAAGAATCATTCAAATAAATTAGCAAATCTTAGAATTTGTACTGTTTACATTATTAATACAGACACAATCATAAATGTTTCCCCAAATTAAACAAAGAAACACATTGCCCCTCATATTGAAACTCTCATAAATTATTTTTAGGTTCAACCGTAACGGACATCTGAAGTTCCACATGGAGAGGCTTCACACTTAGGAGCTGTCTCCCCGTAAAGCTCGCTCCATCCCCTCACAGCAGACCATCATCATCAACAGCGATGAAGAAACTTTAGCCACACTGCAGAGTAAGTGCTGGAATGAATATAATTGAGTGGATGAACTATGACGTCAATTTTTATGCAAAAATTCTGAAGCGAGTTCCGGTTCCCTTGTCCCAAAGTCAATGGGTTTTTTAAAATGTGATTTTGGTTAAATCGCCTAAATAAGGTTTGTTGCTACCACAAACTCAAGATACTTTCACACTTTATTTTACAACACAAAACACATCAGATACATCCCACTTTTGATTTTATTTGTTTTTATCAGAGACATTATACGTCTTCGAGCTGAACTGGTCTGGAATGCAACCCGCTTTAAATTTACAGCTTGTGTTGGACATTTGGATTTGTCTGTTATTTGGTGAAAGTGTTTTCATAAATCATATTTTATATAGGTTGTTTTTTTTTTCTTATTGGGCCTTCATATTGAGTGAAGATAATGACCATTATGACAGATTCATTTGTTTTATCAGGGTTAGAGTATCATTTATTTCAATAAAGCTATTTAATGAAGATTCTGCTTACCATAGGACACTGTCTCTTCCCTGCTTTCAGTAATGCAAAGTTGTGAATAAATTTGTAAAATATATATAAATATTCGTGATCTAATGATTTTTTGTCTTTTTTCTTCATCTGAACAAATGTTTAATTATAAATGCAATATTTACGCTCCTCCTGAAACTCAATTATACTCACCTTAGAACGTATATCATATGTGACTGTATGGGCTGCTTTTCTCAGTACTTCATAACAAAAAAGAATATTGATGTTCTCTATCCATGACCACATTTGCAGCGGTTTAACAGACTTTTTGATAGACCTCATTTCTGTCATCTATGAAAAAGAATATGGGATTTGTAATTGACAGTCATAGCTAGGTTTTCACTACGGTTAATGGGCTATGTGCACGCAGGCAATACACTTATTTAAACATGTGTTATGATTAGAATATATAGGCACATTTCTAAAACAGTACATGTTTGAAAACGTATACACCAACTGTAAAGCAAAACAAATGTATTTTTCATTGAGAAACTATCCAAAAGGCATGTACTGTAGGTCTGTATAAATGTTGTGTGAGGATTATCCTGTTGGACAAAACGTGTAAGTGTAATGAACTGTGTTTGAACACAGAGCTAGTTATTTGCAATCTTCGAGAAGTCTATGGGAAAATCTTATGGGGATTTTATTGAAGGAACCAGTTTTATGCTAGCAGCCGATTGGCCTACAAGGTGACATCATAGTTCCTCCACTCTATTACGGTAGTCACACAGCCCTGGTCTGTTTATTAGACACATCTTGTTACTTTGTTTCATTATATTTCATCTTTTGTGATTTATAGATTTGCAGGCGGGTCAAACGGTCATCAGCCCAGAGAGGTTACAGCAAGCGTTGGGTCAGGAACACATCATTGTGGCTCTGGATCAAAGTCTTTCTGACCAGGTACTGCACAGCTACACACTTTCTCATTCACAGCCTGTAATTAATGTTGGTTGGTTATGAAAAATCACAAAGAAGAGCTTTACATTTGAGATTGTATCTAATGCAAGGTGGTTTAGATTTTATAAAGTGGTAAATGTATAAATGTAATATAAATTCAGGTTTTAAAGGCATGTTTTTGAAAAAAAGTTTCTTAGGAGGAGGCAACATATATTCAGCAGATCACAACAGTAGATGGACAGACCATACAGCACTTAATGACCAGAGACAACCAGGTCACTGAGGTAAGACTCATTTATTAAAGCTGTTTTCAAATAAACAGTAAACACACATTTAACAGTTTGGTTTTGAACAGATTTTTAATTTGAACTACATTTAGTAAAATATATAAAATAATAAGTGATTTTTTTCCTGCCCTAGTTTTAAGGTTTTAAACCTTTTTGTTTAAACACTTTTGCAGACAAAGTAGCAAAATTTAGTAGTTTGAAGAATAGTGGAAAGTATAAAAATTTCAAATAATAATTTATTAGTATTTTGGTGCTAAACTATGATATTAAAATAGAGTTTAGGAACATGTTATCAAATGATTCTTGTTTTAAATATGTCTGATAAGATTCTTAGGTCTATTATCTGTTGTTACACTGAATTATATTTTAGTTTGTGTCTTCTCATAATCATTGTAAAAAGTTTGACAGTCTACAAAAAAGTTAGGATTAAGTGATTTTCTCCTAAAAACACGCAAAATAATATAAAAACAAGCTTATTTTGCTTTTGCACTTTCATATTTTGTTTTAATGAAAAGCTGCCTTAATGTTGACATCTTTTTGTGAAAACAAGACTATATTTTTTTCTTGTTGTTGTGAGTTTATGATGTTTAAAAGGAATGCTGTAACATTAAGGTGAGACATATGTAATGTGTGCGACAGATTAAGGATGAGGCAGGAATTGATTTAGAATTTAAGCATTTTACTCAATGGTTTAAGCAAAAGATGTAACAATAATAGTAGAAAAAGAAATAAACATTTACAATATTGTCTTTAAACGAAAAAAACAATGAGTGTGAGCCAAATTAAAGAAATTAACAAAACAAAACAATCCTTAAATCTAATGTCTAAACTAGGTGACAAAAATAAATAATGAAAATAAAATCTATATCTTCAGTCACGACACCCGATGTAAACTAATTAAACTACAAACTCAAAACTACACAGGGGGCGAAACTCAAACTAATCCTAAAAAAATCAATCTAAACTAAAACAAACCTTACAAGAAGGTCATAAGGTTCAGTTTAGAATCACACAACAACCATCAAAGCCTTTACTCAAACCCAGCAAAGTTTAACAAGTAAACTCGAATTACCACAGTAAATAACAAATAATAATAAAAATAATAAATCATCTAATAGCCTAAGCATGACAGAAAATGCAACAGCGTGGCACCCAAAGGTATGCCGAGGCAGAGCGCACACCAAACACTGATCTTTAGCAGCTTTAAATCTCCGCGACTCATCCGGGGATTGGTTGATCTGGCACCATCATAATAATGATGGACGGTTAACTGAACCTATAAGAAAACTAAGAGTGGAGTGAGAAGCTGAGAGAGAAGGGTGAGGAAAATAAATACACAAAAGTAACATCCAAAACAATATATAGTTTTAATGAATCTTACTCCCAACCAGATTTCCATCCCAATCTTTTAATTACTTAGAGACCAAGAAGAAAGTTTTGCAGTGTATGTTTGATTAGGGATGAAGTATACAGGACATATTTTAATATATGATAAAAAACTAAAGCTAAATCACACTTATAGTTTTGACTCTTGAAAATAACACCAGTAAGCGCCTTAAGCCTCATATTTCCTTGTGTTAAATGGCAAAATTAAATTTACTGCCTCTTCCACTCCCTTTTCTCAGGTCCAGTATATCATCTCTCAGGATGGAGTTCAGCATTTGCTCCCAAGAGAGTATGTGCTGGTATCATGGGAAACACATTCAGGTTAGTATTTGTGCTTTACATCATTCATAACCCAAGAGTCCAGAACTCCTCATGGTTTTTAAAGAACAGTTCACTGATGGCTCATCTGATCTGTAACTGCAACCCAAGAAGCATTTTTAGCTTTTTATGGTCTGTTGGATGCTTTTTCATCATCATGACTAAAACCCTGACTTTGAATTGCAGATGGGGGACTGGCAAATCACTCACATTCAGTATGAACATGATGGGATGTTTCTACAGGAACAACAGGTTGAGTTCAGAGCCAATACTGGCACACTTGTTTACTTTGTTCATGTTGTAATTACTGTAATTCAAATGTAACATGATTGCTTATAAATACTTGAACTGTTTGTGTTTACTTAACATTAACAGTAAAACCAATGCATGATGTATGTCTTAACTAAATCAGAAACTTTTATTGTTTTGTTTTGTTAAACATTTTGAGAGGCCTGAAAACAAACCTTTGAAAATTGGTTTGAAAGACCAAGTTTTTGAAAATGCTACAGATTTAAATTAAAATGTTTTCTTTGTAGATTACATGGCATGTAAGTGTAGATTACAGATTACTTAACAATACAACAAAACTATAAACATCATATGTTTGCAGGCACATAGTGTATTTTATAAAGAGAAATTGCCAACTACTGGCCTGACATAAATAGTACAGCATTTTTCTGCCTTTTTCACAGACTCATCTGAATGTCACATTCTCATGTTACGATGTTTGTATTTTAAAACATTTCTAAAAACAGTTCTGAATTCACAGTAAAATATTGGAATTTTATATGGATGATTTGCTGATGTCGCAGTGACTGATATGTTTAGGTTTTGGGTCAGCGCTGGACTGTATTCTTTAAAAGTGTAGTTCTAAAAGTGCGCCTTAATGACGCCAGTGGCAACTGCAGTGTGTGTTAAAAATGACTGGATGCTGTTCAAACCTCATGCCAGATTTTTGTCACTGGGACTAGATCACAATATAAGCCACATCACAAGTGAGTTCAAAAATATATATTTTTATTAGAGACATACACAAAAACAACTGTAACAATAAAGAAGTGAATAATACAATAACAAGACACTATATATTAACAGCAAAGGTGTCAACTGGCTACTCCAGCATGAACCAGTCGTGGTAAGGCATCTGTCCTAGAAGAATTCTGTGCTCTGGAATCTGCTGCAGACAAGCCCACATCAGATCACAGCATTCTGTGAAAAACAAAAGGAGAAGTGAAATTATTATTATTATTATTATTATTAGTAAACTGTTTTTTAACTTGTTCTTTGATGAACATCTCACCTTGAGAGAGGGTAAATTTGGACCAGTCATGCTCCAGGTAGTACAGGTCATAAGTCGTTGGGAAATCTCCATGCAGCAATGTGAAGAGAAGAACCCCAAGAGAATAGACAGTCGCTGGTTTGGCATGGTAACATCCTCTTTTGTAAAACTCTGGCGGCATGTACGCTTCTGTGCCTGGAGGAGAGACATTTAGTTAAATCTCTGTGTCAGCATCATGTTGATAAATATACCAGATGGGTTTCAGGTGTGCTAATTACTGAGCTTTCAAACCGTATATTGATAATGCTTATGTACATTCATAACTAGTGTTGTCAAAAGTATCGATACTGACACTCATCACAGTCATATTTGCTGAGCATGTGAACACAAATGGCCAATCAGTGTTGTTTAACAGCGTTCAATTGGACATTTTTAAAATGTCAGTCCCAAAGTCGATACTTTTGACAACCCTATTCAAAACACCTACCAGAAAAGGTGGAGTATGCTGATTCTATCATGTAATCTCCGCAGCCAAAGTCAATCAGCTTGACCTCCAGAGTGTTTGGGTTTACAAGCAGGTTTTGCAGCTTAATGTCTCTGTGGAATACTTCCCGGTAGCAGCAAACATTGGCAGCATGAACAGCTTGGCCCATGATAGTTTGTGCCGTTTGCTCGGTGAGGACGCCTCCCTTGAGTTGCAGAAATGCCTCCAGGTCCATACTTGGCGTAGGCCGCTCCATGACCATGACATAATGGTCTTTGAAGACCTGCCAGTCAAGGAGCTGAATTATATTGGCACACCTGGAGCCACTGCTGGCCATACTTGCCAAGGTGATCTCTAGAGGTGGCTGGTCATGAGACTGAAAACAAAATAATAATGTTGGTTTTCAAACAAGGATTTTTAACCACAGCCTGTTGTCTAATATTAAATATAAGACATTTTGAGTTGAACACAGTGACTGAGAAGAGAAAAACAGAAAGTGTAGTGTACTTACAGAGCAGAGATCTTGCATACGTGGTGTCATCTGGGCAAATTTAACAGCCACCTGTTTAAAGAAATAAGCGAACAATTAACATGTGCATCCAGATCATTTCATTCAAATCCTGAACAGAGGTTTCATCAATTTAAATTCTCAGAAATGTCAAAACAATGAAAGCATGTTTCTGATGATGTTCTTTAAATAGTGAACTTCATCAAAGAATTTGAGTCTACAGAAATGAATACCTGCAGACCATCCTGTATGCGGATCCCCTCAAAAACAGAGCCGAAACCTCCTTCACCGAGCTGCTTTCCCAGATTGTAGCGGGAGCTGATGTCATCTGTTAATATAGGAAGAACATTTAGCTGACTGGACACAAAATCTTATTCAATTATAAACCAAATAAAAGAGTTTACAACAAATAAGACTTTCTCCATAAGAAAAATATTATAGGAAATGAAGGAAGTGAAAACTTCTTTACTCTGTTAAAAATAATTTGGGAAATATTTGAAAATGGAATAAAATCACAGGAGGGCGAATAATTTTGACTTCAACTGTATAATTTTAAAATGTTTGATAAGCCTAAACAAATGTTATGAATTCTAGCAATAAACTTACTATTGTCCAAACAGGTCTCATCATCTGCTGTAAGACTCAGAGCAGAATCATCAGCGGAGTCATCTTGTGAGACCTTCTGATTCAGTGAAGACTCCGAGTCTTCATCCAGTGCAGAGTCAATGTCAACCTGCACAGAGTCTCCGCTGAACGCTTCAAAGATGCCATCTGATGAGAACTGCTGGCTCACTGGAGATTCAAAGCTGTTCACTTCAGATTTCACAGTGGAGTCCAAGTCTTCTTCTGCTGGAGCATCAGGAATTGAAGGTTGGAGAACCTCCAGCTCCAGATTGTTCACAGCAGTGTGAAAGAATTTCGAGCTACTGATCGGCTCGTCCTGTAGGTCATGGATCTCCAGTGCAGGGAGCGGATCTAAAGAGGGGAAGGAATATCATTAATATGATTCTGTAACTCTTTTGACTAGATATTTGAAGTTAATTTGCAAAGACATCACTCAATGTATTTTATTATAATCTTGCAGTTTTTGTGTATTGAAGTGATAATTAGCAATAAAAAAGTATGTTTAAACTATATATCTAAAGGCATAAATACAATTAATTATGAATTTCTTGTTTTAAACACAAAAATAGACCTATTCTGAAGAATATTCCTGAAATCAGCAGCCATTAAACTTCACTGTAGGAACTCAAAATACTGGAAGTCAATGGCTGAATTCAGTATTTGTGTTCAACACAAGAAAGCACCTGAAACAGGTTTTAGGAGTGAATTATGACAGACTATTCACGTTTATGTGAACTGTCCCTTTTAAGAAATTACCTAAAATTCTTAAATGTTTCTAGTCAATTTTATTTCTTATCTTTAAACAGCTACTCTGACATGTTCGGTGTGTTTTAGCATTGTTTTAGTAATTAAAATTCATAAACCTAATTTACCATCAACAGTAGCTCTTCTGGGGAAACAGGCTTGGAAGAGGGGCGGGTCATCGGGTATCGGATGACGGTGGTTTTCTGCCGTGTTGCCGGTGGATGTGAGTGGCTCACGGGGTGGTTCGTGTGCACGCTTGATACCGAACGCTTTCTTTAAACGGGAAATTAACTTTGAAAAGGCCATTTTATCACCGTTGTGTGGAATCGCAGTAAATACTGAACTACTAGTCGTCGAAAGAAGCAATGAGGGTTTCTGCTTGATTCAGTCAGCGTTAATTAGCCACTGATGATGTCAGAGTTACGTGGTTCCATTTGGAACGCGAAAGAACATTTTCAAAACACGCGGGGACTTTTTAAAACACAATAACTCAAACAACTAATGCAGGGCCGCGCTAGACTGACTGGCTAATTTGCCTTAAAGTGCCCACACATCCACGTTATACACACACACACACACACACACACACACACTTAGGTCAGAATTATTATCCCCCCTTTTTCTTTTCAGTTTAGTCCCATTATTAATCTTAGTCGACACAGCAGATTGAACCGCCAACTTTTCCAGCATATGTTTTACACAGCAGATGCTCTTCCTGCTGCAAGCCACCTCTGGGAAACCTTTTAATTTTTTCTCTATTAAATATTTCCAAAATTACATTTAAGAGAGCAATACAATTTTCACAGTATGTCTGATATTTTTCTTCTGCAGTTTTATTATTTATTGAGTATAGTATAAATATTACTTATTATTAAGTCTTATTTGTTTTGGCTAGAATAAAAGCAGTTTTTATAAAAAAAAAAACATTTTAACGTCATAATATTAGCCCATTTAAGCTATTTTTTTCCAATGGTCCACAGAACAAACCATCATTATACAATAACTTGCCTAATTACCCTAACCTGCCTAGTTACCCTAACTAACCTAGTTAAGCCTTTAAATGTCATTTTAAGCTGTTTAGAAGTGTCTTGAAAAATGTCCAGTCAAATATTATTTACTGTGATTATAGCAAAGATAAAATAAGTCTTTCACGATGTAATTTCTCATTTTAATAATAGTTTTAAAGGATGTGTGGTATTTAGTGACTCATTATGTTTTTAATTTAAATGAACTAATTTAGTAATGTTTGTATGTAACTGGATTTGTAATTTTTTTTATCTAAAACTGTTTCTTCTCAATTAACATTAGTGACAACATTAGAAAACCATAGATAAGAGCTGACAGTTACTTACAGCCATTTATTTATTGCCATCCTGGGTTTTGCTTTCATTTGCAAATTTCTTTCAAAATGTAGCACTTAATATTTAGTTAGTTTCTGTCATTTGAAAGTAATTGTTTACAGTATTGCAATATTTCTGTCTCTATTGTAATGTTACACTACTTTTGCATTGAATCTGAGCTCATTTTCGATATCATGGGTATGACCTATTATCTAGACTGTATATCAGTGGTTCCTAACTGTTTAGAGTGGCATACTCCTAACATCCTTCTCCATTCTCTTTTCCGCTCAGACTGCAGTCTCTTCATTTAAGCACAATATTTGCAATTTAAATAAACATTTTCTGTGAATTCTTTACCTTTATGAATTCTTCTTTTTTTTACATGAATAATGTTTAGAATAAAGTATTAAGAAAAATATACAACTATAGTCAAAATTAAGTTATCCATGCATTAACTGAGCCCGCCAGTAGGTGGCAGTAAAGCCATGTTTTAAGTGAATAAGACATTTATTCAGTAACAAAGCAACGGTTGCATTTATGAACAGGTCAATGAATCGACTCTCACAATTCATTTCAACCACAGATTCATTCACCAAAATAACCCACTCTAGCCGAAGAAACCACTGGACCGATGTGAATGCTACCAGGTTGGAATAATGATTAATATTCTTGTAGATTGAAGATTTTGTTGACATTAGGTTTTATAGAGTTACAAAAAAGGTAGAAAATTGTTTTAACTGCGAACTGTAACGTTACTGATTTTGTGTGAACATGCTACATGCTAACACTGTCATGGCATCCAACAACTGCAACCAGCAGCAGGGCATCCAGCATGACGTTTAGTGTTTACTGTTGAGTAGAAACACGACACACACATTATTTATTATCAACACACACACACATAGAGACAGACGGAATATCAGAAACTTATCTCAGCTCCAAATTAACATCACAAACTGCCCTGAGAAGTAACACAGACTTCTTCCAGAATCATTAGTCATTTATAAGTTTTTGTAAGTTTCATTTATAGCCTTTGTAAATAGTGAAAGAAATTTATCTTTGTGTTCCTACAATTTTTAGCCTTGTAAAGGTAAAATAAATATGTATAGAGAATACTGTATTTAAGACAAATAATGGACATGTCTCTGTGGATGCTGCTTTAATGACAGTCTGTATATACCTGTAGGCTGGAGGATTGACGTCATATTGCTATGAAACAGTTGCTAGCTGTAGCTAAAATGCTTATAAAGAAGGTTTTGATCATTTGCTGTTTCATCTTTAGCTTCTTTAGTTTTACAGATGTCTTTCTTTATACATGGCTACAGACAGGAACTTTAAATGCAAACCAAATAAATCAAAGCCTCTTTATCTGAATCTAACACTGATTTTCTTGCAGCTGTCGTGCTATAATATTGTACAATTCTGGTTTTACAAAGCTGTTGTCTGCTGCATATGATCAGTGGTGGAAAGAGTACAGAAATATCATACTTAAGTAAAAGTACCATGACTTGCCTATAAATGTAGTGCAAGTAGAGTAAAATTATCTGTTGTATTTATTACTTAAAGTATGAGTAAAAAGCAGTCCTTTCTAAAGTACTCCAGAGTAGTAAGTATTATGCTGTAAAAAGCTGATGCATTGGCAACCATAATTCAATGTCCAGTCAGCGTCTAAAGACATTTTGATGTACAATAATGATGTCAAGTGACGTTGATATTTGGTTGATTTTAGGTTATGTTATAAAAGCATCAAGCCAATATCTTAAACCAACATCACGTTGATGTCAAATATTGACCAAAATCCAACATCTGATAGCTGTCATTGTGGTAACGTCCACACAACCTCAAGCTGTACCATCTTTAGACGTTGATTTTAGGTTGGACATCCGATTTTCATTTCCAAACAAAATGCAGCGTCTCCTTGACATTGGAAGACAACGTCAGTCTGATGTCGTGTTGAGGTCTTGTGCCTGCTGGGTGTTTAAGGCCATTTCGGTCATCATACAGTAAACACCCATGATCTTCTCATCAGTGACATGCATCTAAACAGTCTCTGGGTCATTGATTTGATCAAAGATTTTGGACAATTTTAATGCTTGCAAACAGTTTGCTGCAATTATAAATCGCCCAAGTCTTGAGGTAGATCTTTATGTTGCGATTTACTTTCTGTGTGCGATTTAACTGGACAGGAATCACAAGACTGATTTTTCATATTCCCATAGACAAGACAAAATAAAGTAGTGACTGGTTGAAGTAGTGGAGTAAAAGCACCGATACAGCACTGAAAATGTACTCAAGGCAACACACATTTTTAAAACTACTTAGTAAATTACAATTTCTGAAAAAAGCTCCTCAATTACAGCAGTTTAATTATTTGTAGTGTTACTTTACACCACTGCTTCTCACTACACAAAGTCTGTCTTGAATAAAAAGGAAATCACTTTAAACATTATTAACACATAATAATAATAATAATAATATCAAAATCACTTTAGACAGAATTGACACATAATAATAATATCAAAATCACTTTAGACAGTATTAACACACAATTATAATATCAACACAAACAGGACAACAGTTGTTTACTATCATCAAGTCCTTCAGATCCACTCGAGGTCTCCATGATCTATGCCCTGGTTTGGTGGCTCCTGAAAATAGAATTATAAAAAGTCGGTGACCTGATGACCTGAACATTCTTGTATTAAGCAATGTGTTTACTTTATTCAGTAGTCAAAATCATTTCACAGGTAAAAACTGATTCAAATAATCAAATTAATAAAGCAACGATAAAAAGGATGATGAGAAAACACTGATCCTTGTTTGAGACTTATTGAAAGACAGAAACAACATGCTAATTTATGCTAGAATCATGCTAACAACATGCTAGTTCATGCTAACAACATGCTAATTCATGCTAGAAACATACTAGTAACATTATTAGAATCTTGCTAACAACTCATGCTGGACTGTCTTTAAATGGTTACATTGTTGACTGCAAGGATCTTCAACATTCTTTTTGTCATCTTGACACTTTTTCAAACTAAATAATCTACTTTTAACAGGCTTTTTCAAGCCACTATAAAGTTTGTCTTCAACCTTTATCATGTCTTTGGGAGGAAACCTATGCCTACAATAAGGGGAACATACAAACCCCACACAGAAATGTAAACTGGCCCAGCCGGAACTCGAACCAGCCAACCTCTTGCTGTGAGGCGACAGTGCTAATCACTGAGCTACCGTGCCACCTGGAGATCATATCTTCTTCAATGGTACAAAGTTGGAGTGTAATGCTGCACAAGAATGATGCTTTGGTTGGGTGTGGCTACTTTGGCTTTCAGTTTTGTGTTACAATTTGATTTGATTCTGATTCACAAGTTCTAATTTGTATTCTTGATTGAATTCTTCAGTGTGTTAACCTGAAAATATATAAAGCTAGAAGTTAAAATGTAAGTTCCACACACGCTGTTGTTGAAAGAACACTGTATTTGTTCAGTGGTACAGTGGTGTTCAGTGGTATTGCTGCTTATTAAACTGAAATACACATACATAAAATGTTTGACAAATTTGTTTGATTAATATCAGCTCCATTGTTTTCCCCGTTTTAAAGCACACAGTTCTTCTTGAGTCTATATCTAGGGCTTGCGAAAATACTTTTGGGCACTTTGTAGAGGCTTTTTAGATCCAAATTCGTCTGTTGTAGTGACGTCCAATCAGTTCCCAATAGATTAAAACAAATTCCGCCTTAAGTTTATTTTTCAGAAGCCATCTCACTTACGAATACACCAAATCAGCTCTAAATAGTTACGAATTCTAAATAAAAGGCACAACTGGATTATGCTAACTTTAAATTTCCATCAGCATTGATGCCTACAGGCTTTTTTTTTTAGGTTCTCGTTCTGGAGGTGCTGTCTCGCATGCTGACGGTCCAGGCCAAAAAAATCTGAAAGCAAGGCTGGAGCAGTGGTTGAGGTCAAGAAGAAGGAGCAGCCTGAAGAGGAAGAAGATGACGTTGTTGATGCAGGCGCTCTTGATGATCAAGGTCAGTGGAGTGCAGATTGCATTCAATATATTTCATCATTTCCTATATTTGAATGTATTTTAATTTTACATACAGGTGACAGTGATTATAAACCAGCTGATGAGGAGTCCAGGTCCAGACTGGCTGTCAGGCACTTCACTCCTCCTCCCTCCTGCTCTTCATCATCTAACGCATCTACCTCACGGAAACATCCTCACAGGATAGTGGGACCTCATCGCAAATTTCTTCCAGATTCAGGTTAGGGTTAATCTAGCTTTTTGGGTCACAGAGGTATAATAAGTGAAGTTTCACAAACTAATTTCAAGAGGAGTGTGATATGATTGACAGCTGGTCCCTATCAGTAATCATTATCTTGCTAATCGGATTATTCAAAATTTAACATAAATATCCAGCCTAACTTTTCTCCCTATCTTCGCTTTGGAAGACCTCCCCCCATCCATTCATCCCTTCTCCCACTTCCACAACTCTAAGATCGGGCTACACGGTGGCTCAGTGGCTGACACTGCTACCTGACAGCATGGTTCAAGTCCTGGCTGGGCCAGTCGGCATTTCTGTGCGGAGTTTACATGTTCTCCCTGTGTTTGCGTGGGTTTCCTCCAGGTACTCCGGTTTCCTCCCACAGTCAAAGACATGTGACACAATTGAATTAAATAATAGTAACAGTCAAAGGCACTTAATACCAAGCTTCTCTAATTAAGTATGCACTGGTGTCGTTGGCGGTCAATTCCTTCAGAGCTGTCTTTATTAATCAAGGAATAGGCCAAATGAATCGGGGGGAGCTCTCGAGAACTACCTGATCTCATATCCCTCTAAATGGTCATTGACCAGAAGGCAGCCTCGGGCTCATCTATCTCTGAGCTCTGGGTTCTCTTTCGGGACAGCATGCCAAACCTACTAACATGGTCAAGCATTATTTAAGTGTGAAAATGTTTAAATAGCAACTTTGATATGAGTGGGATAACCCTAAATTTTATAAACAGAGTCACCAGCAGCACCATCTGAAACCAACAATACAGAGGATCCTCGAGCTCCTGAAGAAGCAAGTTCCTTTGGATTGGAGAACAGATCTTTTTCGTTTTCCAATGGGACAGTAGTGGAAAAAGGAGTCAGCCAGTCAGATTCTGAGAACAGAGATACTTCATTAAACACCAGCCTCGATGATCTTGAGTTCCTGCCCAAAAAAATGAGGACGACCTTCCAAACGCTTCCTTCAAAAGAAGTACAAAAAATACATGAATCGCAAGTAAGTATTGTTTTACTACTTGTTATGACTTCTTGATGTTAATCTAGAGACTGAAGTATGTAACATTTATATTGTACCATAGACCATTCTATGTAATGCGGGAGGAAATGAAAACCATGCATCATCCAAAATACTGCCAAAAAATAATAATTTATTATACAAAATCAAAGTTAAACAGAAAATAGTAATAATAAAGAAGAAGAATATAGATAACAACAAATACTACAAAAGGTTAATTATACACAGTTTATATGAACAAGAATAATCCAAAAACAATAAACCCTGCAGGGGAAGAGGACAAAAGTGTCGGTGAAAGAAAAGAAAATAACAAAAACAAACTAACTCCGCTTAACCTTTTTACCTAACTGAAAACAAAATAATCGAAAAACCAGTCTTCAGCGTGTGCCTGGCCTAACTTACCTACTCTAACCCAACCAAACAGAAAAATACAAAGACAGCGCTCACTCCTAAACCTGGGCTATTTCTCAATTTCAAGTACGCAAAAATTGCACTTGCGTCCTTGGAAGTTCAGACTTGCCAAGTTCAGACTTGGAAGAACGAACTCCTGAGGACGCAAGGACACAAGTCGGGTACTTCTTCAAATGGAACTGCAGTGTACTTTATAACGTCACTTACCTCACTCACCATGGATTCATCAGTTTCACTGTACATTAACAATAAAATGATTTAACTATATCAAGCACGACCCTTTAATTAATATTATATTAACATTATAAATCTACATTATGTATACATATATTCATATAAATGTGAAGTAAAATGAGTTATTATATACAGACACGTTTCTTTGATTATCAGATTTAATAAACGGCAATGGTAATTATACAAGTGTATACACAATAACAAATAAAGATAATGTCAAACAATTAGCCTAACAAAGATAAACAACATACAACATGGTAACCTAAATAAAAACAATTATAAAAGGTAACAAAATAATACTGCCAAAATAATACACCTGAGAACAAATGATAGATTTAAAGACCAAAAAATGTCCGCTAGATATTCACAAGATGAATTAAAAATCATGTTTTAACTACAATGGAGTGATGAGATCCAGCGGTACATCCGAGATGGACTGGCCGAAGTAAAGCTCTTCTCGGTGGGGGAGGTGATGAAGGAGCTCCCGCTGGCAGGCTGGGAGTTGGAGTTCGCATAACCTGAGGCACATCGTCAAAAACGCTCTATCTTTGTGAATAAACTGACGATTCGAGTTTAAACAACTACATTCTGCCTGAAAAAACTTTTAACGCTTTATTTTGTGACACAGTAAAGGAGTATTTTTAAAACCGTGTGGGTTTTCCCCTCTGCCATTAGCGTTTGCTGGTTTAGCTGCAATGCATTCTCTGAGCTTCCCAAGTTGCACAAGTCACCTCTCGAAGCATCTTTGGTGAAAAACGCAGAGCAAGTACACATCCGGGAATTTTATCTGTATTTGGCAAGATGTGAACTTTGAATTGGAACAGTACTTTGGTGACGGTTGATGACATTTCACAAGGACACAAGAACGCAAGTATAGACAAGAACGCATATTGAGAAACAGCCCAGGTTCGCTAGGTGTTGTAAGAATGTTAGTCGCGTGACATTTCCTCTCCAAATCCTTTGGGGCAACTGCAAAGTTTATCAACAAACGATCACAGATGAAGAATAAAAATAACGAAAGTAAGCAAGATGGCAATGTCATCTTTGTCAACTCATACCAAAAACAAAAGAAATAACAAGAGGCAGATTAAAACAAACAACAAGGCAGGAACGCAAATGTCTCTGTACGGCGTCTCAATTGTCATCCTTTTAAAAACCTGGCGACCACTCAGATTGGCTGCAGAACCCGCCACATCACCCAAGATAATGAGGATTGACCGATACTACAGCCAATAGCAATCAAAAAGGGGTTGAACCTGTGAAATAGAGAGGATCGAGACAGAGGCTGTTTCTTAATTCCAAGAACGCAGAGAACAAACTTGCGTTCTTGTGGAGACCGGTCTTGCCAGGTGTCCCCAGAAGAACAAACTTGGGAGACAGTGAGAACAGACAACACGTCCTGTGAGAAATGAGATGCTGCATTCTTCCTGATGGCCACATGACCACATGAAATTTTTTTTAAACATTACAGCACTCATACAACGATTTATTGTTTTTCCCTTTTTCAAAATCTATACTATGCATAAAAACATTATAAATACACGTTGCACAATATAAATGAAACTGATTTTAATATGAATTTCAGCAAACAAACACCCTTAATTTGTTTATTCCTTTATTAAGATGTCCATCCTAATGTTTATATTCACCGTTTCATTTAAGGGAAACTCCTGAGGTAAATAAGTGATATCTATGAACTTTAATAATAAATCTGTATACAATGCTGCGCTTCCCACCTCCAGTCGCAATGACTTCTGGGACTTCCAGAGTGAGATCGGTGCTCAAGTCTGCATCGGTGTGTCCTCGATATCAAGAACACATCTGGGAAGTTTCACGCGTCCTCTGTTCTTGCAGTCTTGAGTATTGGAACTAAACTTTGGCAGCTGATGATGACGTTACACAAAAACACGAGGACGCAAGACCGCTGAAGAATGCATATTGAGAAACAGCCAGAGAGATTTTGAGATTTTAAAAGTATTTTATTATAAAAAAAAATCCAACAATCAGTACAATTTCAAGTAACACCAAACAAAATGAAGCAAAAACATTTATCTTAAACCAAGTGCAAAAATGAGTTCATCATCAATGACCTCACACAAGATCCCTTTAACCCTTTTACTAAAGCAAGCTAAAAGACAGAAGATCAATCATAGCTTTAACGGACCCAGTCATCGACTTTCGCTTTACGATTTAAAGGGCTAGCATTGCACCAGACCCCCGTAGGTGGTTTCGTTTGAAAGTGTAGAATCTATATTTTATGCACATATGCATAATTTTGTTTTTATTCTACTGTACAAAAGTTATTTACACTTAAATACACAGTATTTTGGATACCTTAGCTGGGTGTTTTACATTGGTTCGTTTTCATATTTTTATTCATATGACACATGTACAAGTTACATCTCAAATGAAAGCTCTTGCCAGTGCTCATACGGTTTTAGCATTCTTTTTACTGAATTATATTCACATATCAAACAGTTGCCGAATGAATCGCTGTGTTTCCATGGTGCAGAAATGAAAACAATACATTTATGATCACTAAGCAGCCCCAGATAGCACAGACAGCTGTCATCTCTTACCTTATGCTGTGTGCTTCAGGGCCATTTCTCCTCTGTTTTTAAGGTGATGTGCATAAGTAATCCTTTTATATGTCTGACGTGGTCCAAACACAGTGAATTATGTTTGATCAAACAAAAGAATAGTGAAACATGAAAACAATGATCGGTCACTGTGGCTTGTACAGCACCTCTCATCAGTTGGAATACAATAACTTTTGCATAGATTACGGTAGAGACATTATATATATACACACACATACACACATATACAGTTGAGTTCAGAATTAATAGTCCCATTTAGAATTTTTTTTCCTTTTTTATATATATTTTCCAAATGATGTTTAACAGAGCAAGGAAGTTTTCACAGTATGTCTGATAACAGTTTTTCTTCTCGAGAAAGTCTTATTTCTTTTATTTCAGCTAGAATAAAAATTGTTTTAATTTTTTAAAGATCATTTTAAGTGTCTTGAAAAATATCTAGTCAAATATTATTGACTGTCATCATGGCAAAGATGAAAAAAATCAGTTATTAGAAATGAGTTATTAAAACTATTATGTTTAGAAATGTGTTGAAAAAAAAATCTTCTCTCTGTTAAACAGAAATTGGGGAAAAAAAAACAGGGGGACTAATAATTCTGACTTCAACTGTGTGTATATGTATATATTCGTAAAATTCACACCTGATTACGGTGTTCTTGTTTCTCCTTTTTAGGAGCCGAAAGATAGATGTGGTAAGATTCAAGATGCAGAAATAATATTAAAAAAATTATTTTATTGACATTATATTTTACTAACTCTGACCAGTCTCATGAGGGCAGTTTTTTATGTGACAACAGTCTTGTGTCCACCTTTCACAGGTTTCCAAAGTGCCTGAGTTTCCATGTTCTATGGAGCGATTGCTCCATGTTTTAAATTTCTGTCCAGGGATGTCATGTTTTGATCCTCGACTAGTCTCACGTAGTCAAGTGATGCGATTTCGCAGGTCAGAGTTCACCAAGTTTGAACTGTGCACCACAGCGAACTGAGAAACTTAACACATGACCCTGCGTTTTCGGTCTGACGCATTCGCGTGTGTATAAATGGAAGTCTATGGGGAGAAAAGTCAAGTGTGAGTTCTGCGATTACACCTGTAATAACAAGAAGCACCTGCTCAATCATCAGCTGTCCCACACCAACAAAGAAGTGAAGAGTGCAAGCATTCAATGAACAAAGAAGACTTCCTGGTGTCCCACATCACCATTAAACACACTGGTTAGTGTTGTAATTATCAGGAATGTTTATACTTCATGAAGGGCTGGGCGATTAATAGCAGACAATTTTCATGCACATTTTGTCAGTAAAGCCGGTTCTAGTAAACATCCAGCACATGTGTTCAGATGCAGTAGCGTTTACTACACACTACACAGAGTCATTGTACACTGATAAGCTATGCAAAACTCAAATGACAGAGATAATCATTCTGTGATAATGACAGCTGTTTGTGCCACTTCAGCTCATTAGCAGAGACTGAAAGACCTGTAATGGATGTGACAAAGGAGACGTCCAAAACATGCAGTGTTAGTGGTCCTCCAGGAACATGGTTGAGCAACACTGATTTAAAGGTATGTAAACAACCTATTCAAGGTCCTAACCTATTTCATGTTGTACATGTTTAATTTCTGTAGCTTCAGAGAATCCAATAAAGTCCAGATATTGATAAATAATGTTATAGCAGCCGGTTTAACGTTAATATATGATTGAATTGCTTTTTAACAGCAACAAAGTGCTACAGTTATGAAATAGTTTGACAACAGCTTGTAAATGTTCATGGGCCAGTGACATCACCACACAGTATGTTGTTACTCCAGTCTCACTTCATAACAGTCGATTGTTTAAAATAAATCTTTCTGGAAGAGTATTTCATAGTCTTGTGTTTATTAGACATAATAAACCAATGAAAATAGTACAATATTCTTTTTATTCAACAAGGGTTAGTGGTATTTCCTGGGTTTCTTCATGGGCATTTCATCATGGGGTTTCTGTGAGAGCGCCCTCTGGCTTTTGGCAGAGATTTACTAAAGATCAGACCATGCCTCCCTGACATGATATGCATGAGAATGTATGATTTGCTCAATCGAGTTTGCAATTTTTCATTACAACTTCTCTCAGGGATTTTTCCAAACTCACTTAAAACTGCAGTTGTTAAACACCTCTTGAAGAAGAGCAACCTGGATAACACCTTATTGAGCAATTACAGGCCAATCTTAAATCTCCCTTTCATTGGCAAAATCATTGAAAAAGTTGTTTTTAACCAGGTTAACAAGTTCTTTAGCTTCAAGAGGTGTTTAGACAATTTTCAGTCTGGTTTCAGAGCACATCATTGTACGGAGAGGGCTCTTATAAAGCTTATCAATGATATACGCCTAAATACAGATTCAGGCAATAGATCACAGCATACTTCTGGATTGGCTGGAAAACTGGTTTGGGCTGTCTGGCACGGTCCTCAAATGGTTTAGATCTTACCTTGAAGGTAGAGGTTACCATGTCAGTATAGGTGACCATAGGTCGAAGTGGACACCCATGACGTGGAGTCCCACAAGGCTCGATTCTGGCACCTCTCCTGTTCAGCCTTTACATGCTCCCTCTGAGCCAAATAATGAAAAAAAAATAAAAAATCTACCACAGCTATGCTGATGACACTCAGATCTACCTAGCCTTACTGCCTAATGACTACAGCCCCATTGACACCCTCTACCAGTGCATTGATGAAATTAATAGTTGGATGTGCCAAAATTTACTTCAGTTAAACAAAGAGAAAACTGAAGTCATTGCATTTGGGAATAGAGATGAGTTTCTCAAGGTGAATGTGTACCTTGGCACTAAAGGTCAAACAACAAAAAAATAAGGTCAAGAATATTGGTGTGACTCTATAGTCAGATCTGAGTTTCAATAGTCATGTCAAAGCAGTTAGTAAATCAGCATACTATCATCTCAAAAACATTGCAAGAGTCAGATGCTTCGTTTCCAGTGAAGACTTAGAGAAACTTGTTCATGCTTTTATCAGCAGCAGGATGGATTACTGTAATGGACTCCTCATTGGTCTTCCTAAAAAGACAGTCGGACAGTTACAGCTCATCCAGAACGCTGCGGCCAGGATTCTGACCAGAACCAGAAAATCGGAGCACATGACACCTGTCCTCAGGTGTTTACACCGGCTCCCAGTTACATTCAGAATAGACTTTAAATGGCCTAGGACCTCAATACATTACAAATATGCTCACTGAATACAAACCTAACAGATCACTCAGATCTTTAGGATCATATAAACTAGAAATTCCAAGAGTTCAGTCAAAGCGGGGTGAATCAGCTTTCAGCCACTATGCCTCTCGCTGCTGGAATCAGCTTCCAGAAATGATCAGATGTACTCCAACAGTAGACACATTCAAATCAAGACTGAAAACACATCTGTTTAGCTGTGCCTTTACTGAATGAGCACTGAGCTACGTCCAACAAATCGCACTTTTATGTTTTTCTCTTCTTTTTCATTCTTTTATATCACATTTTACCTGTTTTTGTTTTTTTTTAAAATCATTTTTATTATTTGTCTTCATTTTTCTTATACTTGTTTCTTTTATTCTTGTTTATGTAAAGCACTTTAATTTGCCACTGTGTATGAAATGTGCTATATAAATAAACTTGCCTTGCCTTACAATTAATGAAACAGGGCTGTTCAGTATTTGATTCTGATCAACATTTTGAGGTCTGCAATTTATTTTCATGGAAGCAAACAGCTAAAGTAGTTCCAGGCAGGCATTATACTGAATGGTTTCAATTGTTTCATAGACCACAAATGGCAAAAATCTAATCACAGTAAAACTATAGGCTTTTTCTGAGATAGCTAAGAATCTGGTCCCACACACAGCAGTAGTTTAAATACAACAATGTCTCTAGGTGTGCTAACTGTAGTACAAGTGGGATAAATGACTCTGATCTATTAAATTTGCAATATTTTTCTAACAATTTAATGCCTGTCATCAATTATTCCTCAGTTAAATTGGTGGAATGTTTTCTGATCATGTCTGTTCATCTTTACCCAGAAACGCCCTTCTCCTGTAAAATGTGCCACTTCACGATGTGACACAGGAAGAACCTGCGGCTACATGTGCAGTGTCGCCACCCTGAGACTTTTAAAGAGTGAAGTGGAACACATCCAGATGAGCCGATCCGGCGACAGCAGACACCTGTTTTCACCCTGGAGCAGATTGAGGAGCTGAGGTTACAGCATGAAAACCAGGAATTTCAAGGGACCATTGTGAGTACATGGATGTGCATCTTGTATGTAATGGGCAGAAAAATTCTAGTATATTTTCCCGAAAGTCTAAACTAATGTATGAATGTTTTGCTTACTTGATGTGAAATGCATTATGTAAATCACTTTTAAATGTATGTCACTATTTTGTTTTTAGATAAAAAAGGGAAAAAATGCTACTTATTTTCAGGAAGATACAGTATATATTATGCTTATTATATATTAGTATATATAAGTCTGATAAGCTGAATGCACAGTTACCTGTAGGTCAGTTTTGGTCACAGTTCTAAATGTTTTTGCCACCCTCAAACATTAGTAGTAACTATATTAACTCAATGAGAGTTGCTGGAGCTTTTTAGCTGAGACACATTTCTCTTCTTACCATGAGAACACCAACATGTGCTTCACCAGGGAGTTGTTGGGGTCAACCACCTTAACAGAATTCTCAAATATTTGTAGAGAGAAAGCTGACATGTTATAACAACTGATAATAGTTATTAGATTTGCCATCTCATATACACACAAAAGATTTTAGACAAATATCAAACTGCAAAGACAAATATATAACCTGGCAAATGAGGCGACGCAGTGGCGCAGTAGGTAGTGCTGTCGCCTCACAGCAAGAAGGTCGCTGGTTCGAGCCTCGGCTGGGTCAGTTGGCGTTTCTGTGTGGAGTTTGCATGTTCTCCCTGCGTTTGCATGGGTTTCTTACGGGTGCTCCGGTTTCCCCCACAGTCCAAAGACATGCGGTACAGGTAAATTGGGTAGGCTAAATTGTCCATTGTGTATGTGTGTGTGTAAATGAGTGTGTATGGGTTTCCCAGAGATGGGTTGTGGCTGGAAGGGCATCTGCTGCGTAAAAAATATGCTGGATAAGTTGGCGGTTGATTCCGCTGTGGCAACCTTTTTTAATAAAGGGACAAAGCCAAAAAGAAAATGAATGAATGAATGAATAAATAACCTGGCAAATGACCATGTAATTAGTGATATAAACAATGACTTGCCATGTATTAAAGGATTTTAAATGCACTTTATGGAGCCAAAGAACCACTAATCATTGCATCCAAAATCATTTAATAAACAGCAAACCATCGATTATTTGATATTGATTTGTTTTTAAACCTAAAGGTAACAGTGGACCCTCTTACTCTCTAAACCATGGAGTCCACAGGGAACACATCTGTATCCCAAGATGCACTGAGCAACACTACCATCATTTACGAGCAAGGTCAGTAGAAAAGTTATCAGTAGATCAGTGATTATATCTAAAATATGTGTGTATTTTTAAAAATTCATCTACACATATTACACCATCCACATTGTGATAATAATATTCAGATTGCTCATTTAAATAAATGTTTACCTTCTCTAATAGCCCAGAACTCAGACCTCTCACCTTAAAATGCTTTAGATCTGCTGCTGTACACGAAAAACAACAGAGAACTACAGGTATTGTGTGGCACATTGGTATTTTGTATTGGAATAAGTCATAATTCTATTGAAATATAAACTGCAGGGTTCCCATGCTTCTTGAAAGTACTTGAATTTCAGACATATGAATACAAAGCCTGGAATGTACTTGCAAACAAACATAGGTCCTTAAAAGTGCATGAATTTTAAGTATCAATAGTAGATAGACGATGCCATCATCCATTGCCAATGGCCGATAGACATCACAATGCTGAGCCGACATCACAATCTTCTACCTTGCCTTGTCGCAGCAGCAACCCGCTTGCGAAAAATACACACGCCCTGTTTACACTAATACGTCTTAGTTTAAAATGGCATTTCAGAACAAAACTATCCACGTTCACACTGGCATTTCACCTAGCATTTCTGAAAAGATCTCTATCCACACTACACCACTGAAAACGCACATCATGTGACCACACACACACTCTGTCATGCACTCTAGCATACTCACACATCTAAGCTCCAGGCAGTCAGCAAGTGCTTTGAGCACAAAACCCCAGGGAGCAGTGCACGTCGGACTGTATATCAAGGATGTACCGCTGGATCACGTCTCACTATAGTTATTAAATTATAGTTATTATTAGTAATCTTTAATCAAACTTGTCTCTAACTAAGGACTCTTCAGTCTTGTATCTATCAATCAATCTTTCACTTTCAGGTTTGTCGACGCCATTATAACGACACAGATCACTCTGCCTATTCATGCCAGAGTCCTGCGGAAAAAGTTATTGACAGGTGGTATTTTGTGTGCAACTTATCTTTATTTATATATAATTTGGTTATGGGTAAAACAAAGACCATGCGGGTCAGGTAGTTGAAACGGTAGGCTACAAATAATTAATTTGTTATGAATTAATTCATTATTCATAAATAATTAATTCACCACTGGTGACGATGCCATCATCCATTGCGATGTTTCACATAAGACATTGTACTTTGCCAAATGGTTGACATCGCCCAACCCTAATTTAAAGTCGATGGTGTTATTTTAACAATTACTGCTTTCAAAAAACTGAGTGGAAAGAAAATAAGAAATTCATCTTTTACAAATGACAAATAATGAAATTTATCTATACTTCAGGTACCACATTTGAATATTACCAGTACTGAATTCTACTAGGTGTATTAAAGTTTTTTAAAGTTGTTTAAAACAGTCAACATGTTTTAAAATGACACATTCAAAACATCATAATTATAACATTTTAATGAACATTAAGTGTTAGTGAAATGTTAAGTACAGGAAGGATTTTCGTGGCACTATGTATGCTGGGGTCTGAATTGCAAAGATGCCCGACTTAAAATAATTAATGATTTAAAAGTCCTTGAATTTGGTGTCCATCAAAGAGTGGGACACTAATGACATCTGACATTAGGCCATACGTAAATTCACTTCAGTGCATCTTCAATTCTATACTTCTATTACAATGTAGATTGTGTCAAAGCAGCTTAACATAGAAGTTCTAGTAAATTGAAACTGTGTCAGTCCAGTTTTCAGAGTTTTAGTTCAGTTCAGTGTGGTTTAATTTTCACTGCTGAAAGTCCAAACAGTAAAGAGCAAATCCATCAATGTGCAGCTCCACAAGTCCTGAACCATGCAAGCCAGTGGCGACAGCGAAAAGGAACCAACTTCAACAATTGACGAAAGTAAAAGAAAAAACCTTAAGAAACCAGGCCCAGTTGAAATGTTCCTGCTGAGCTGCAGTCTAGGCGCCGGAGACTGGAGAACACGTTCATTGTGAAGAAGCTGCAGGAAGGAAAGTCAAACAAACTAACATAAGTGCAGATGCTGTTCAAATTATAATGTCTTTTGGGAAGTGTTCCCGGCTCCAGTTGTCCTAAAAAAATGCAGAGTAAAAATCCTTTAGAGGATTTGGATTTCAAAAGCATTTGTGTTTGATGTGTATGCTAATGCACAGAGATGTGTCTTTAATCTAGTTTTAAACTGACAGAAAGATCTACTGCCTACAGTTGACTTTGATATTCTGGGAATAATCAAGTGTCCAGAATTAATTGAGCATAGTGGGTGTGAGGGGCTATAATACACCAGGAGCTCCCCCAAATACTGGCGAGCTAAGCTGTTCAGGGCTTTGTAGGTAGTCAATAAAATTTGTAAAAAAGTAAGATTCACAAATGATTATTTTTCCATAGCGAATGATCAGTTTAATCTCTGTTCTCAGGTGGCGGTGCTGAAAACAGATGATAAAGCTCTGGAGACAGGGTCGTGGTCCTGATCTGGCTCTGGGAGTGAAGGCTAATCCTTACAGCCTCAAAAGATTGTAACCTTCCATGTGTCAGAAAATGGAGACACTCTGGTGCAGGAGTCATTCGAGATGGCTGTGGAGCAAGAGGAGACTGCTGTGGCACAAGAAGTGGAACAGGAAGTGGCACAGATTGGCATTGGTGCATATGAAGGTACTGATTTCAGTGTGGTGGAGCAGATCTCTGAGGAGACAACACACAGGTACTACTACTGAATGTCAAAAACAGACAATAGGTGCATTTTCCATTACAAATGTGTGTAAAACTGCGATATTGTGTTGATTAAATATTATTGTGAAGTGTTATGAGACTTAAACTCATTTTCTCACAATAAATAATGCCAACAATCACACAGTGACACAAAGGTGGTTTTATCTGGAAGGTTATAGTGTGTGATTTCACAGAGGGCTTGTGGATTCAGAATATCAAGATGAACACAAAAACTAAAAAAGTTGTGCAAATGCATCTTGTAAAATCTATTTTTCCATTAATAAGAGATCCATATCTTTAAAAAGTGGATTTTGTTTACACCATGTGACCTGTGGATGCAAAATAAAAATAAAAAATGCATTTAATGTACATTTTATTTGCTAAATATTTTATAGTATTTTGCACAATTTGAAAGGTTATGATATTTCCTAATCACCAATGTGAGGTATTTATGTCATAAATGTGTGTGTTTGTTTGTCTGTGTGTGTTTGACAGCAGTTTAGAGGAGCCCTCAGCAGAGCCTCAGGTGATGGAAGTGAGTACTGAGCCCTTGTCCATCTCTACACCTCTCAAAGAAAATAAAGAGAAGTTTTACGTTAGCTCAGGCTTGACAGACGGAGTCCTGCAGCAGGTGGAGGTGAGACTGTGTTTTGTAAGAATTCAGATAGAATAACCAATAGTCCTAATGGAAAGTTAAATTGATTAAATCCTCTTTCTGCAGCTCAGCAGTGAAGCTCCAGCATCTCCTCCGCTGTCTTCATTACCCCATTCTCAACAGCTGAACACCAAGCGCTTCTCATGTCGCATCTGCATGGAGGCTTTCCATGGCCGATCGGACATGGAGAACCACAAGAGGGCGCACATCGACCCCAAAACATTCAAATGCCCCGACTGTGATTTCGCAGCACCTTCTTAGCCAGAAGTCAAGGTGTGTTGGGTTGAGCTTTTCATTTTTTATGCTGCTTTTTTTCAGATACTGCTTTTCTTGTAATGTGTAATGTGGCTGTTTGTAAAGGATTTGCGAAGTTTTAAAGAACATAATGCATCATAAATATACACTCACCGGCCACTTTATTATGTACACCTGTCCAACTGCTCATTAACATTAAATTTCAGTTCAGACAATCACATGGCAGCAACTCAATGTTTTTAGGCATGTAGACATGGTCAAGACAATCTGCTGCAGTTCAAACCGAGCATTAGAATCGGATAGAAAGGAAACTTCTGATCAAATGGGATTAAGTTAACAAAGAATGGTCAGAAAAAGAGAAAATCTCAAGTGAGCGGCAGTTATTTGGGCACAAATGCCTTGTTGATGCCAGAGGTCAGAGGAGAATGGCCAGACTGGTTCCAGCTGATAGAATGGCAAAAGTAAGTCAAATAACTACTCGTTACAACCGAGGTATGCAGAAGAGCATCTCTAAATGCACAACACGTCAAACCTTGAGCACATGGGCTACAGCAGCAGCAGAAGACCACACCGGGTGTCACTCCTGTCAGCTAAACACAGGAAACTGAGGCTACAATTCATAGAGGCTCATCAAAGTTGGACAATACAAGACAGGAAAAAATTGCCTCGTCTGATAAGTCTCAATTTCTGCTGCAACATTTTAAAGGTAGGGTCAGAATTTGGCGTCAACAACATGAAAACATGGATCCATCCTGCCTTGTATCACTGGTTCAGGCTGTAGGTGGTGGTTTTGGTTTAATGCTGTGGGGGATATTTTCCTGGCACACTTTGGGTTCATTAGTATCAATTGAGCATTGTGTCGATGCCACAGCCAACCTGAGTATTGTTGCTGTCCCCTTATGAACACAGTGTACTTATTTTCTGATGGCTACTTCCAGCAGGATAAAGCACCATGTCATAAAGCGTGGATCATCTAAGACTGGTTTCTTGAACATGACAATGAGTTCACTGTACTTAAATGGCCTCTACAGTCACCAGCTCTCAATCCAATAGAGCACATTTGGGATGTTGTGGAACAGGAGATTCACATCATGGATTGGCAGCCAATAAATCTGCCGCAACTGCGTGATGCTGTCATATCAATATAAACTCAAATCTCTAAGGAATATTTTCAGTCCCTTGTTGAATCTATGCCATAAAGGATTAGGGCAGTTTTAAATGCATTCTGAGTCCAACCTGGTACTAGTAAGGTTTACCTAATAAAGTGGCCGGTGAGCACTTAAAGTAAAAACAATTCTGCCAAAAAAAATTACTCATTATTTACTTAAGTAGTTCATCCATTTTAGTTTCTTTCTTCTTTTAAACCCTAAACATTATATTTTAAAGGCTACTGGAAACCTGTAACCATTTACTTTTACAGTATTTGTTTTTCCTACTATGGAGGTCAATGTTTACAGGTTTCCTGCTTTCTTCAAAATGTGGTAAACTATCCCTATAAGGAGCTTTCAAAGATGATATTCAGATTTCAGAAAATAATACCCTCTCTGAATGTAGCTATTAAAGAGACAGGATCCTTAAATTATTTGTTTCAGACACTGAGAAAAGATTCAGAATCTGTTTCAAATGGGTGTAAATCATTTGAGTTCCAAAACAAAATGAAGGAACTTCAATATAACATTGTGTTTAAAAAAGCGCACAGACTGACAAAACGTAAGTGTAGGGGAAGTAGCTTTGGATTAAAGTCTTTGCCTGTGTGTAATTATTATAAATGTGTATATATATATTTTTTTATCCTAGACTCACATGGCCTTGCATGCATATTTGAGGCCTCATAAATGCACCAGCTGCAGTTTTGCCTCTAAAAACACGAAAGACCTGCGACGCCACATGATGACATAAACCAACGAGAAGCCTTACTCCTGCCAGGTGTGCGCCTAAAGGTGAGCAATCATTCAAATAAATTAGCAAATCTTAGAATTTGTACTGTTTACATTATTAATACAGATACAACCATAAATGCTTTCCCAGCTTAAAGGTGCAGTAGGTGTCTGTCTTCAGAAGCATTTGTTGTTGTGCTGGTTGAAAGTCTCTTCACATTCCAATTGTACTGCTTAAAGTTAATGATCTAAATGTGTTTATATGCATTTTTATATTTTGGGTAAGGCATAAAACTAAAAAAATGTTAATTCAATTAAATAGTCAGGCCGACATCTCATGGAATTCCGATAAGCAGCTCAAACTGTCTGTCAGCAAATGCAGATTTAAACAACTGCGCAGCCGTTTGTACGCAGCTCCGTCGACAGCTGTTTGTGCATAGACGAACTGCGCGTTCACGAGAGAGTGAGAGAACTCGCGTGCGCGATCGGCAAAAACATGCTGAATCAAAACTTTTTAAAACCTGAATCAATACTGGGGTTACCTTTGCACACTGAAGAAAAGATGACACCATGGCTGAAGGATTTCTCTTAGACAGGTAATGTTTTGTTTTAAAATTATTTTAGCTTCACGCAAAGCGGATGTAACGTTGTATGTTGTTGTTACAAATGGGTTATATCTTCACAGAAGTGTTGTTCAGCCACTTAAATCTTCCGGTGAAAGATTGATAAGTCTATTTTCAGTTTCATAAGGGACCTTTTACAGCATCGATAATGTAGATTTGAATTAGTTTAACAACAAAACACAAGTAAGTACCACTATTCTGCCTAGCCTCTCCCTATAATGTTTGCCATGCAACTCTAAATATTCGCTCTGAAATAGCATGTCAGTTTGGCTTAGTAATGAGTGTAATTCCAGCACACCGCCGGACAAGCACTAGTCACTTTTAACACACAAGAGAGGGTTATGCTGTCATCTTTAAGGTGAGCGTGCTCCTGTTTCAGGAGGCGTGGCTCTGGACGGCTAGGATTCAGAGTACTGTAATTCAGAGATTAATGCTAAGCTGTTAGCATAGTGGAAGATCACCTACTGCACCTTTAAAAGAAATGGCAATTTACACACCCACAGGCTATCTAAGATGCGGGGGATTTAAAAAAAAAAGATTTTTAGCTGAAACTGTAATAAATTGCCAGTGTAAAAGTGTAAACGACACAGAAACACATTGTTCCTCATTGAAACTCTCAAAAATTATTTTTTGGTTCAACTGTAACGGCTCGCTTCGTCCCGTCACAGCAGACCATCATCATCAACAATGATGAAGAAACTTTAGCTACACTGCAGAGTAAGTGCTGGAATGAATATAATTGAATGGAGGAACTATGATGTCAATTTGTTGCAAAAACCCAGAAGCGAGTTCCGGTTCCCTTGTCCCGAAGTCAATGGGCTTCTTAAATGTGATTTTGGTTAAATCGCTTAAATAAGGCTTGTGGCTACCACAAACTCAAGATACTTTCACATTTTATTTTTACGACACAAAATACATTAGATAAATTCCACTTTTGAATTTTTTTATCAGAGACATTATACGTCTTTGAGGTGAGCTTGTCTGGAATGCAGCCCAAATTTACAGCTTGTGTTGGACATTTGGATTTGTCTGTTATTTGGTGAAAGTGTTTTCATAAATCATATTTTATATAGGTTGTAGTTTTTTTTCTTATTGGGCCTTCATATTGTGTGAAGATAATGACCATCATGACAGATTCATTAATTTCATTAGGGTTAGGGTATCATTTATTTAAATAAAGCTATTTAATAAAGATTCTGCTTACCATAGGACACCCGGTCTCTTTCCTGCTCTCAGTAATGCAAAGTTGTTAATGAATTTGTAAAAATATATAAATATTTACTGACATTTAAACATGATTATTTTACATTAACATACATCTAATGATTTTTTTTTCTTTTTTCTTTTTTTTTCTTCATCTGAACAAATTTTTAACTATAAATGCAATATTTATACTCCTCCTGAAACTCTTTTACACTCACCTTAGAACGTATATCATATGTGACTGTATGGGCTGCTTTTTTCTGTACGTCATAACAAAAAAGAATGTTAATGTTCTCTATCCATGATGGCATTTGCAGGCGTTTGACAGACTTGCCCCTCATTTCTGTCGTTTATGAAAAAGAATATGGGATTTGTCATAGCTAGGTTTTCACTAAGTTTAACGGGCTATGTGCACGCAGGCAATACACTTATTTAAACATGTCTTATGATAAGAATCTAAAGGCACATTTCTAAAACGTACAGTACATGTTTTAAAACTTATATAACAACTGTAAAGCAAAACAAATGTATTTCTCATTGAGAAACTATCCAAAAGGCATGTACTGTAGGTCTGTATAAATGTTGTGTGAGGATTATCCTGTTGGACAAAACGTGTAAGTGTAATGAACTGTGTTTGAACACAGAGCTAATTATTTGCAATCTTCGAGAAGTCTATAGGAAAATCTTATGGGGATTTTATTGAAACCAGGAACCAGTTTTATGCTAGAAGCCGATTGGCCTACAAGGTGATGTCATAGTTCCTCTACTCTGTAGTCACACAGCCCTGGTCTGTTTATTAGACACATCTTGTTACTTTGTTGCATTAAATTACTTCTTCTGTGATTTATAGATTTGCAGGCGGGTCAAACGGTCATCAGCCCAGAGAGATTACAGCAAGCGCTGGGTCAGAAACACATCATTGTGGCTCAGGATCAAAGTCTTTCTGACTTTCTCATTTACAGCCTGTATTTAATGTTGGGTGGTTATCGAAAATCACAAAGAAGAGTATTACATTTGATCTTGTATCTAATGCAAGGTGGTTTAGATTTTATAAAGTGGTAAATGTATAAATGTAATATAAACTCAGGTTTTAGAGGCATGTTTTTGACAAAATGCTTCTTTTATTAGGAGGAGGCGGCATATATTCAGCAGATCACAACAGTAGATGGACAGACCGTACAGCACTTAATGACCAGAGACAACCAGGTCACTGAGGTATGACTCAATTAATAAAGCTTTTTTCAGACAAGCAGTAAACACACACTCTAAAGTTTGGTTTTGAAGAGATTTTTATTTTGATCTACATTTACTATAATATATAAAATAATAAGTGATTTTTTCCTGCCCTAGTTTTAAGGTTTTAAACCTTTTTGTCTAAAGATTTTGCAGACAAATGAGAAAAAATTAGTGGTTTGAAGGATAGTGGAAAGTATAAAGATTTCAAATAATAATTTATTAGTATTTTGGTGCTAAACTATGATCTTTAAATAGAGTTTACGAACATGTTATCAAATGATTCTTGTTTTAAATATGTCTGACAAAATTCTAAAGTCTATTATCTATTGTTACACTGAAGTATATTTTAGTTTGTGTCTCCTCTTAATCATTGTAAAAAGTATGACAGTCATTACACTGCAAAAAAGTTAAAATTAAGTGAGTTTCTCCCTAAAATATGTAAAATAATATAAAGACAAGCTTATTTCTCTTTTTCACTTTCATATTTTGTTTTAATAAAAAACTGCCTTAATGTTGACATCTTTGACAAGACTATATTTCTTACTTCTTGTTATGATTTTATGATGTTTAAAATGAATGCTATAACATTTAGGTGGGACAAATGTAATGTGTGTGACAGATTAAGGATGAGGCAGGAATTGATTCAGAATTTAAGCATTTTAATCAATGGTTTAAGCAAAAGATGTAACAATAATAATGGAAAAAGAAATATACATTTACAAAATTCTCTGAGTACACAATGAATGTAAGCCAAATCAAAGCCAAATCAAAGAAATTAACAAAACAAAACAATCCTTAAATCTAACGTCTAAACTTTGCGTCAAAAATAAATAATGAAAATAGAATCGATAACTTCATTCACGACACCCGATCTAAACTAATTAAACTACAAAACTCTAAACTACACAGGGGGCAAAACTCAAACTAATCCTAACTAAATCAATCTAAACTAAAACAAACCTAACAAAAAGGTCATAAGGCTCAGTTTAGAATCACACAACAACCATCAAAGCATTTACTCAAACCCAGCGAAGTTTAACTAGTAAACTTGAATTACCACAGTGAATAATAAATAATAATAAAGATAATAAATCACCTAATAACCTAAGCATGGCATAAATGCAAAAACGTGGCACCCAAAAGTACGCCAAGGCAGAGCGCACACCATAGACTGGCTTATCCAGGGATTGGTGGATCTGGCACTGTCATAACAATGATGGTCAGTTACCTAAACCAGAAAGAAACCTAATAGTGGAGTGAGAAGCTGAGAGAGAGTGGTAAGGAAAATAAAAACGCAAAACTAACCTCCAAAACAATATATACAACAACTTACTCCCTTACAATATAACAACTCTTACTCCCAACCACTTTACTTAGTTTTTTTTCCCAAACTCTGGATAACTTAGAGAACTTAGAGACCCCACTTGTATGGTCTGTTGGATGTTATGTTTCATCATTAGGACTGAAACCCTGACTTTGAATTGCAGATGGGGGATGGGCAAATCACTCACATTCAGTATGAACATGATGGGACGTTTCTACAGAAACAACAGATTGAGTTCAGAGCCAATACAAGCACAATTATTTACTTTGTTCACGTTGTAATTGCTGTAATTCAAATGTGACATGATTTCTTATAGGTACTTGAACTGTTTGTGTTTACTTAGCATTAACATTAAAACCAATGCCTGATGTATGTCTTAACTAAATCAGAAACTTTTATTGTTTTGTTTTTTTTCTTGTCTTTTTCCATTTTGAACATTTATTTACATAACAATGGCATTTTGAGAGGCCTGAAAACACAAATCTTTGAAAATTGGTTTTGGAAGACCAAATTTTTGAAAATGCTACAGATTTAAATAAAAATTTTGGCTTTGTAGATTACATGGCATGTAAGTGTAGATTACAGATTACCTCACAATAAAACAAAACTATAAACATCATATGTTTGCATGCACATAGTGTATTTTATAAAGAGAAATTGCCAACTACTGGCCTGACGTGAATAGTACAGCATTTTTCGGCCTTTTTCACAGACTCATCTGAATGGGTACGACAGTTTTGACAAAGCTGTCCTGTATTCATTACATTTTAAAAGACAAAAAGGAAAACAAATTCTGTTTGTAGTACATATTTTTTGTTTAAATGTTCCCTGGTGTCAGTGTAAATCTCCTCTGTGTTGTGTGTCAGATTGCTCTGTCTCAGGATGGACAGATTCAGTATGTCCCCATCACCACTGAACAGCAGGTTGTGGCCCCTGAAGATCTGGAAGCAGTCGCTCATTCAGCGGTCACTGGTATGACCTTTCACCTTTTACCTTTACTTAAAATGCAAAAAACAGAACTATTTACTACAAGCTTTCATGGCTGCATGAGACTGTAAATAAATGACTTTGTGATATTTAGTTTTTCTGCGATGTTTGGATATTGTGATATGAATACCATTTAACCAGATGACTTAAATAGCTTTATTTAGAAAGAATTGTTCATTTTATCATGATTCAGATGTTTTGTTCATGAAGTGGAGTGTATCCACATCAAATATATTAAACAATTTAAAAGCATAGAAAAATACAATAGCGCAAATATTAAAATACAAATAAACTGAGCTGTATTGTTTTGTTGGGAGTCTAACAGAATTCAGCACCCAAAAAATGACTTTTCAGCTTGTTCAAACGACTTTAAAATGAGTTAAAACAGCACCACTTTTGGGGACAACTTAATTGTTTTATGTTTAATTCACTTAATTTCAAAAGAATAATTACGTTAACTTGTTTTCTGTTGGGAAAACATAAAGGAATTGTGAGGAAGCCAGCATTTTTTACAGTAAGGTACAGAAATTGATATCATACAAATGATTAAATACAAATGCTACAAATCGCTTACAATTCAATTTTTTTTACTCTTATTATGATTAAATTTGCTCAATGTGTGTGTTTAGCTATTGCAGATGCAGCAATGACCCGGTTTACACTGAAGCCACACCTGAACAACTGGAACAACTGCAAGAGCAGGGCATCCAGTATGATGTCATCACTTTTATTGAGGAGTAGAAACACGACACACACATTATTTATTAACAACATCAACACACACACACGGACAGACAGAAGAATATCTGAAGCTCATCTCAGCTCCAAATGAGCATCACAAACTGCGCTGATCATAAGTAACACAAACTTCTTCCACAATCATCAGTCATTTATAAGGTGAATGTACAGTTAGATCCTCTCAAAATATGATTTATGCCTTTGTAAATATTGAAAGAAATGTATCTTTAGCCTTGAAAAAGAAATATGTATAGAGAATCCTGTATTTAAGAAGAATAATGGACATGTCTCTGTGGATGCTGCTTTAATGACAGTCTGTATATAACGGTAGGCTGGAGGATTGACGTCATATTGCTATGAAACAGTTCCTGGCTGTAGCTAAAATTCTTACAAAGAAGGTTTTGATCATTTGCTGTTTCATTTTTAGCTTCTTCAGTTTTACAGATATGTCTTTCTTTAAACATGGCTACAGACCGGAACTTTAAATGCAAACCAAATAAGTCAAATCCTCTTTATCTGATTCTAACACTGATTTTCTTGCATTAGTTGTGCTATAATATTGTACAATTCTGGTTTTACAAAGCTGTTGTCTGCTGCATATGATTTAATAATATTTATACTCGTGTACATATTGATTTTTGTTCCTATTCAGTGCCTTATGCATGTATTTTAAGTTGCGTCTGAAAGTTCAGATCAGTTTTTATCTTTGGTTTGTTTTGTACATTCACAACCAAGAATCCATCAAACTTTTATAAATGATGCTCTATTTTAAAGCTACTAAGACAAAGACATCTGAACTTCACTATTCAGCTAGGGTCATCTACAATTATACCTTTAATTCATTCAGAAGTCTTGATGCTCAGCTGTCCTTCAGTGGTCACATAACCTGCATGATTGTGCAAGCTTTGTTTTCTTTACACAAAATTAGAAGGATCAGACACTTTGTAACAGAGCAGGCTGCGTAACCTTTTGTCCAAGCACTTGTGATTTGTATATTAGGCTACTGCAATGTTCTCCAGGCTGAACTTCCATCATCTGCTGTGAAACCTCTTTAGATGATCTAAAATGCTGCAGCTTGTCTGGTCTGAGCTCTATTTATCCCAATAGAGTCCTCTACACACATCAATATCACAGGAGGATTGAGCTGGTTTTCTTTCTTCTTGTTCCACTGACGCATGGTGAGTTTGAATGGTTTTTTCATTTGTTTTTTGGATAATCATAGTGTAAATCCTGCCATTACATTGAAGCAACTTCTTGGATTGTGTGTGTTTATGTTTTGTAATGTAATATCAGGGCTGTATTCTATTTCAGCTACATTTAATTCATTATTCATACATTTAGTTAATAATAATACGACACATACAGTGATAATTTAATCAGCAATAGAATATGGGGTCTATTTTCTCAGTCTTTAGATGATTTTTTAATGCTCAGTAATAGTTTTTCCAGCTTGAATCCAACTGAAAGATTCAAATGTTTTGTTCTTCAGGGAGAATTACTTTAACATTGCTTTTATCCTTTTATAATCATCTTTGGTAATTTTGAAGTATTTTGCTGTGCTGTAATCAGTGGAATGATGACACGGTGGCTCAGTGGGTAGCACTTTCACCTCACAGCAAGAAGATTGCTGGTTCAAGCCCCCAGCTGGATTAGTTGGCATTTCTGTGTGAAGTTTGCATGTTCTCCCCGTGTTCATGTGGGTTTCCTCCGGGTGCTCCGGTTTCCCCCAGAGTCAAAGGACAATTCAATTGGTGAATTGAATAAGCTAAATTAGCAGTAGTGAATGTGTGTGAATGCAAGAGTGTATAGGTGTGTACCAGTGCTTGGTTGCAGCTAGAAGAGCATCCGCTGTGTAAAACATACTGTATGCTGTATAAGTTGGCGGTTCATTCTGCTGTGGCGACTCCTGATTAACAAAGGTACTAAGCCGAAAAGAAAACGAGTGAATGAAAAAATCTGTGGATATTGTGTTTAATAATGAGTTTGTGACTAAAAATAATAAATAGAAATGTTAAAACGTTTGTTTTTCTCTAACAGCCTCAAGAGACGTCAGCGGAGTAAAATCAGCTGCTCTTTTACCAAAATCCACCATCAAACCTGCAGTCCGGAGCTCTTCTCCATCTACAGCCTGTGTTTCAGACGAACCAGCTGATCAATCCAGGTAAATCAAATCACAAATATGACCACACTTCATCCATTTTACAACTCCAAATCATAATAGAGATTAATCTGTCTGTGAAAACCAAAACATGAAGCAGTGATGGTTGAGCACATCTCACACACTAGCTGCTGTTTAAAATGCTCTGATGTTTAGAAATTGAATTGATAATCTCTAAATTATTTATCAATCTGACAAACATCTTAAACAAAGATTAGATTTACTTTGTACCTCAGTTTGGTAGAAGGTTGAATAAAGAACACCACCAGCCTTACAGAAAATGTGGACTATTAGAGATGAAAATGAAGCTGATTTTCTTTTTTCTAGGGCATTATTAAAGAATGGGGTAACACTTTATATTGATGGTCCATTTGAGTATTAGTAGACTGTCTGCTTAATATCTGTTGATAATATAATCAGCTTGATATGCTCCTTTGACAGAGATTTAACTGACTAAAAGAAACTTTGCTAGTACATGTCAACTTACACTAACCCTAACCCAAACCCAACAGTCTTATAATCTAATGACAAAACTTAAATGAACCATCAAAATAAATGTTACCTCTTCTTCTTCTTCTTCTTCTTCTTCCTATAAAACCTGTTGCTTTTAACATAGTTGGAGATGTTGTAAGCAGGGGCGTAGCAACCGTGGGGGACGGGGCATACGTCCCCCTCACTTTTAGAGACAGACCATTTAGAAACAGGTGATTAAGAATGCAAACTTTTGAATTCCATACAGTTGTCACTCCCGTTTCCTAAAACACATTACTATAAATAGACTGTTCAACCCTTTACATTATTACTTTCTTACAACATCTTCCTATAGAACTCGTTGCTTTTAGCATAGTTGGAGATGTTGTAAGAAATTAATAACGTAAAGGGTTGAACAGTCTATTTGTTTAGCAAACGCTGGACATTCGTGTAGTAAACGTGTTTTTGGAGGCGTATAAAATAATGTGGATGATTCAGACTTCTGAACACTGGATAAACCTCAGTGTGTCTGCACAAACTACACTATCAGAATTGACTTTAAAGAAATACCATTGAATATTTTGTTTGAGAAGCACAATTGTCATGAGGGCGGTGAATACTCAATGAACTTAATAAAACTGGGTGCTCTTATTGTGAAAATGCAGATGTTTTGTATTGAATGTCACATTCTCATGTTACGATGTTTCTCTTTTAAAACATTTCTAAAAACAGCTCTGATTTCACAGTAAAACATTGGACATATGTATGATTTGCTGATGTCTCAGTGACTGATATGTTTAGGTTTTGGGTCAGGTAAAGGGCAGCGCTGAACTGTATTCTTTAAAAGTGTAGTTCTAAAAGTGCGCCTTAATGACGCCAGTGGCAACTGCAGTGTGTTTTATAAATGATTGGATGCTGTTCAAACCTCATGCCAGATTTTTGTCACTGGGACTAGATCACAATATAAGCCACATCACAAGTGAGTTCAAAAATATATATTTTTATTAGAGACATACACAAAAACAACTGTAACAATAAAGAAGTGAATAATACAATAACAAGACACTATATATTAACAGCAAAGGTGTCAACTGGCTACTCCAGCATGAACCAGTCGTGGTAAGGCATCTGTCCTAGAAGAATTCTTTGCTCTGGAATCTGCTGCAGACAAGCCCACATCAGATCACAGCATTCTGTGAAAAACAAAAGGAGAGGTGAGATTATTATTATTATTATTATTATTAATAATAAACTGATTTTTAACTTGTTCTTTGATTAACATCTCACCTTGAGAGAGGGTAAATTTGGACCAGTCATGCTCCAGGTAGTACAGGTCATACGTCGTTGGGAAATCTCCATGCAGCAATGTGAAGAGAAGAACCCCAAGAGAATAGACAGTTGCTGGTTTGGCATGGTAACATCCTCTTTTGTAAAACTCTGGCGGCATGTACGCTTCTGTGCCTGGAGGAGAGACATTTAGTTAAATCTCTGTGTCAGCATCATGTTGATAAATATACCAGATGGGTTTCAGGTGTGCTAATTACTGAGCTTTTAAACCGTATATTAATAATGCTTATGTACATTCATAACTAGTGTTGTCAAAAGTATCGATACTGACACTCATCACAGTCATATTTGCTGAGCATGTGAACACCAATGGCCAATCAGTGGTGTTTAACAGCGTTCAATTGGACATTTTTAAAATGTCAGTCCCAAAGTCGATACTTTTGACAACCCTATTCAAAACACCTACCAGAAAAGGTGGAGTATGCTGATTCCATCATGTAATCTCCGCAGCCGAAGTCAATCAGCTTGACCTCCAGTGTGTTTGGGTTTACAAGCAGGTTTTGCAGCTTAATGTCTCTGTGGAATACTTCCCGGTAGCAGCAAACATTGGCAGCATGAACAGCTTGGCCCATGATAGTTTGTGCCGTTTGCTCGGTGAGGACGCCTCCGTTGAGTTGCAGGAATGCCTCCAGGTCCATACTTGGCGTAGGCCGCTCCATGACCATGACATAATGGTCTTTGAAGACCTGCCAGTCAAGGAGCTGAATTATATTGGCACACCTGGAGCCACTGCTGGCCATACTTGCCAAGGTGATCTCTAGAGGTGGCTGGTCATGAGACTGAAAACAAAATAATGATGTTGGTTTTCAAACAAGGATTTTTAACCACAGCCTGTTGTCTAATATTAAATATAAGACATTATGAGTTGAACACAGTGACTGCGAAGAGAAAAACAGAAAGTGTAGTGTACTTACAGAGCAGAGATCTTGCATACGTGGTGTCATCTGGGCAAATTTAACAGCCACCTGTTTAAAGAAATAAGCGAACAATTAACATGTGCATCCAGATCATTTCATTCAAATCCTGAACAGAGGTTTCATCAATTTGAATTCTCAGAAATGTCAAAACAATGAAAGCATGTTTCTGATGATGTTCTTTAAATAGTGAACTTCATCAAAGAATTTGAGTCTACAGAAATGAATACCTGCAGACCATCCTGTATGCGGATCCCCTCAAAAACGGAGCCGAAACCTCCTTCACCGAGCTGCTTTCCCAGATTGTAGCGGGAGCTGATGTCATCTGTTAAAAAAGAAGAACATTTAGCTGACTGGACACAAAATCTTATTAAATTATAAACCAATTAAAACACAGAGTTTACAACAAATAAGACTTTCTCCATAAGAAAAAAATATTATAGGAAATGAAGGAAGTGAAAACTTCTTTACTCTGTTAAAAATAATTTGGGAAATATTCGAAAATGGAAAAAAATCACAGGAGGGCGAATAATTTCGACTTCAACTGTATAATTTTAAAATGTTTGATAAGCCTAAACAAATGTTATGAATTATTGCAATAAACTTACTATTGTCCAAACAGGTCTCATCATCTGCTGTAAGACTCAGAGCAGAATCATCAGCGGAGTCATCTTGTGAGACCTTCTGGTTCAGTGAAGACTCCGAGTCTTCATCCAGTGCAGAGTCAATGTCAACCTGCACAGAGTCTCCGCTGAACGCTTCAAAGATGCCGTCTGTTGAGAACTGCTGGCTCACTGGAGATTCAAAGCTGTTCACTTCAGATTTCACAGTGGAGTCCAAGTCTTCTTCTGCTGGAGCATCAGGAATTGAAGGTTGGAGAACCTCCAGCTCCAGATTGTTCACAGCAGTGTGAAAGAATTTCGAGCTACTGATCGGCTCGTCCTGTAGGTCGTGGATCTCCAGTGCAGGGAGCGGATCTAAAGAGGGGAAGGAATATCATTAATATGATTCTGTAACTCTTTTGACTAGATATTTGAAGTTAATTTGCAAAGACATCACTCAATGTATTTATTTATAATCTTGCAGTTTTTGTGTATTGAAGTGATAATTAGCAATAAAAAAGTATGTTTAAACTATATATCTAAAGGCATAAATACAATTAATTATGAATTTCTTCTTTTAAACACAAAAATAGACCTATTCTGAAGAATATTCCTGAAATCAGCAGCCATTAAACTTCACTGTAGGAACTCAAAATACTGGAAGTCAATGGCTGAATTCAGTATTTGTGTTCAACACAAGAAAGCACCTGAAACAGGTTTTAGGAGTGAATTATGACAGAATATTCACGTTTATGTGAACTGTCCTTTTTAAGAAACTACCTAAAATTCTTAAATGTTTCTAGTCAATTTTATTTCTTATCTTTAAACAGCTACTCTGACATGTTCGGTGTGTTTTAGCATTGTTTTAGTAATTAAAATTCATAAACCTAATTTACCATCAACAGTAGCTCTTCTGGGGAAACAGGCTTGGAAGAGGGGCGGGTCATCGGTTATCGGATGACGGTGGTTTTCTGCCGTGTTGCCGGTGGATGTGAGTGGCTCACGGGGTGGTTCGTGTGCACGCTTGATACCGAACGCTTTCTTTAAACGGGAAATTAACTTTGGAAAGGCCATTTTATCACCGTTGTGTGGAATCGCAGTAAATACTGAACTACTAGTCGTCGAAAGAAGCAATGAGGGTTTCTGCTTGATTCAGTCAGCTTTAATTAGCCACTGATGATGTCAGAGTTACGTGGTTCCATTTGGAACGCGAAAGAACATTTTCAAAACACGCGGGGACTTTTTAAAACACAATAACTCAAACAACTAATGCAGGGCCGCGCTAGACTGACTGGCTAATTTGCCTTAAAGTGCCCACACATCCACGTTATACACACACACACACACACACACACACTTAGGTCAGAATTATTATCCCCCTTTTTCTTTTCAGTTTAGTCCCATTATTAATCTTAGCTGACACAGCAGATTGAACCGCCAACTTTTCCAGCATATGTTTTACACAGCAGATGCTCTTCCTGCTGCAAGCCACCTCTGGGAAACCTTTTAATTTTTTCTCTATTAAATATTTCCAAAATTACATTTAAGAGAGCAATACAATTTTCACAGTATGTCTGATATTTTTCTTCTGCAGTTTTATTATTTATTGAGTATAGTATAAATATTACTTATTATTAAGTCTTATTTGTTTTGGCTAGAATAAAAGCAGTTTTTATAAAAAAAATAAAAAAAAAACATTTTAACGTCATAATATTAGCCCATTTAAGCTATTTTTTTCCAATGGTCCACAGAACAAACCATCATTATACAATAACTTGCCTAATTACCCTAACCTGCCTAGTTACCCTAACTAACCTAGTTAAGCCTTTAAATGTCATTTTAAGCTGTTTAGAAGTGTCTTGAAAAATGTCCAGTCAAATATTATTTACTGTGATTATAGCAAAGATAAAATAAGTCTTTCACGATGTAATTTCTCATTTTAATAATAGTTTTAAAGGATATCTGTGTGGTATTTAGTGACTCATTATGTTTTTAATTTAAATGAACTAATTTAGTAATGTTTGTATGTAACTGGATTTGTAAATTTTTTTATCTAAAACTGTTTCTTCTCAATTAACATTAGTGACAACATTAGAAAACCATAGATAAGAGCTGACAGTTACTTACAGCCATTTATTTATTGCCATCCTGGGTTTTGCTTTCATTTGCAAATTTCTTTCAAAATGTAGCACTTAATATTTAGTTAGTTTCTGTCATTTGAAAGTAATTGTTTACAGTATTGCAATATTTCCGTCTCTATTGTAATGTTACATTACTTTTGCATTGAATCTGAGCTCATTTTCGATATCATGGGTATGACCTATTATCTAGACTGTATATCAGTGGTTCCTAACTGTTTAGAGTGGCATACTCCTAACATCCTTCTCCATTCTCTTTTCCGCTCAGACTGCAGTCTCTTCATTTAAGCACACTATTTGCAATTTAAATAAACATTTTCTGTGAATTCTTTACCTTTATGAATTCTTCTTTTTTTACATGAATAATGTTTAGAATAAAGTATTAAGAAAAATATACAACTATAGTCAAAATTAAGTTATTCATGCATTAACTGAGCCCGCCAGTAGGTGGCAGTAAAGCCATGTTTTAAGTGAATAAGACATTTATTCAGTAACAAAGCAACGGTTGCATTTATGAACAGGTCAATGAATCGACTCTCACAATTCATTTCAACCACAGATTCATTCACCAAAATAACCCACTCTAGCCGAAGAAACCACTGGACCGATGTGAATGCTACCAGGTTGGAATAATGATTAATATTCTTGTAGATTGAAGATTTTGTTGACATTAGGTTTTATAGAGTTACAAAAAAGGTAAAAAATTGTTTTAACTGCGAACTGTAACGTTACTGATTTTGTGTGAACATGCTACATGCTAACACTGTCATGGCATCCAACAACTGCAACCAGCATGGCATCCAGCATGACGTTTAGTGTTTACTGTTGAGTAGAAACACGACACACACATTATTTATTATCAACACACACACACATAGAGACAGACGGAATATCAGAAACTTATCTCAGCTCCAAATTAACATCACAAACTGCCCTGAGAAGTAACACAGACTTCTTCCAGAATCATCAGTCATTTATAAGTTTTTGTAAGTTTCATTTATAGCCTTTGTAAATAGTGAAAGAAATTTATCTTTGTGTTCCTACAATTTTTAGCCTTGTAAAGGTAAAATAAATATGTATAGAGAATACTGTATTTAAGAAGAATAATGGACATGTCTCTGTGGATGCTGCTTTAATGACAGTCTGTATATACCTGTAGGCTGGAGGATTGACGTCATATTGCTATGAAACAGTTCCTAGCTGTAGCTAAAATGCTTATAAAGAAGGTTCTGATCATTTGCAATTATATCTTTAGCTTCTTTAGTTTTACAGATATGTCTTTCTTTAAACATGGCTACAGACAGGAACTTTAAATGCAAACCAAATAAATCAAAGCCTCTTTATCTGAATCTAACACTGATTTTCTTGCATTAGTTGTGCTATAATATTGTACAATTCTGGTTTTACAAAGCTGTTGTCTGCTGCATATGATCAGTGGTGGAAAGAGTACAGAAAGATCATACTTAAGTAAAAGTACCATTACTTGCCTATAAATGTAGTGCAAGTAGAGTAAAATTATCTGTTGTATTTATTACTTAAAGTATGAGTAAAAAGCAGTCCTTTCTAAAGTACTCCAGAGTAGTAAGTATTACGCTGTAAAAAGCTGATGCATTGGCAACCATAATTCAATGTCCAGTCAGCGTCTAAAGACATTTTGATGTACAATAATGATGTCAAGTGACGTTGATATTTGGTTGATTTTAGGTTATGTTATAAAAGCATCAAGCCAATATCTTAAACCAACATCACGTTGATGTCAAATACTGACCAAAATCCAACATCTGATAGCTGTCATTGTGGTAACGTCCACACAACCTCAAGCTGTAACATCTTTAGACGTTGATTTTAGGTTGGACATCCGATTTTCATTTCCAAACAAAATGCAGCGTCTCCTTGACATTGGAAGACAACGTCAGTCTGATGTCGTGTTGAGGTCTTGTGCCTGCTGGGTGTTTAAGGCCATTTCGGTCATCATACAGTAAACACCCATGATCTTCTCATCAGTGACATGCATCTAAACAGTCTCTGGGTCATTGAGTATAAAGATTTTGGACAATTTTAATGCTTGCAAACAGTTTGCTGCAATTATAAATCGCCCAAGTCTTGAGGTAGATCTTTATGTTGCGATTTACTTTCTGTGTGCGATTTAACTGGACAGGAATCACAAGACTGATTTTTCATATTCCCATAGATAAGACAAAATAAAGTAGTGACTACAGGTTAAAGTAGTGGAGTAAAAGCACCGATACAGCACTGAAAATGTACTCAAGGCAACACACATTTTTAAAACTACTAAGTAAATTACAATTTCTGAGAAAATGTCCTCAATTACAGCAGTTTAAGTATTTGTAGTGTTACTTTACACCACTGCTTCTCACTACACAAAGTCTGTCTTGAATAAAAAGAAAATCACTTTAAACATTATTAACACATAATAATAATAATAATAATATCAAAATCACTTTAGACAGTATTAACACATAATTATAATATCAACACAAACAGGAAAACAGTTGTTTACTATCATCAAGTCCTTCAGTTCCACTCGAGGTCTCCATGATCTATGCCCTGGTTTGGTGGCTCCTGAAAATAGAATTATAAAAAGTCGGTGACCTGATGACCTGAACATTCTTATATTAAGCAATGTGTTCACTTTATTCAGTAGTCAAAATCATTTCACAGGTAAAAACTGATTCAAATAATCAAATTAATAAAGCAACGATAATAAGGATGATGAGAAAACACTGATCCTTGTTTAATTCATGCTAGAAACATACTAGTAACAATTCATGCTAGAATCTTGCTAACAACTCATGCTGGACTGTCTTGTTTCAGTCTTTAAATGGTTAAATTGTTGACTGCAAGGATCTTCAACATTCTTTTTGTCATCTTGACACTTTTTCAAACTAAATATTCTACTTTTAACAGGCTTTTTCAAGACACTATAAAGTTTGCCCTCAACCTTTATCATGTCTTTGGGAGGAAACCTATGCCTACAATAAGGGGAACATACTAACTCCACACAGAAATGCAAACTGGCCCAGCCGGAACTCGAACCAGCCAACCTCTTGCTGTGAGGCGACAGTGCTAATCACTGAGCTACCGTGCCACCTGGAGGTCATATCTTCTTCAATGTTACAAAGTTGGAGTGTAATGCTGCACAAGAATGATGCTTTGGTTGGGTGTGGCTACTTTGGCTCTCAGTTTTGTGTCACAATTTGATTTGATTCTGATTCACAAGTTCTAATTTGTATTCTTGATTGAATTCTTCAGTGTGTTAAATGAAAATATATAAAGCTAGAAGTTCCACACGCTGTTGTTGAAAGAACACTGTATTTGTTCAGTGGTACAGTGGTGTTCAGTGGTATTGCTGCTTATTAAACTGAAATACACATTCATAAAATGTTTGACATTTTTTTTATTAATATCAGCTCCATTGTTTTCTCCGTTTTAAAGCACACAGTTCTTCTTGAGTCTATATCTAGGGCTTGCGAAAATACCTTTGGGCACTTTGTAGAGGCTTTTTAGATCCAAATTCGTCTGTTGTAGTGACGTCCAATCAGTTCCCAATAGATTAAAACAAATTCCCTCTTATGTTTATTTTTCCAGAAGCCATCTCACTTACAAATACACCAAATCAGCACTAAATAGTTACGAAATAAAAGGCACAACTGGATTATGCTGATTTTAAATTTCCAGCAGTACTGATGCCTACAGGCTTTTTTTTGGTTCTCGTTCTGGAAGTGCTGTCTCACATGCTGACGGTCCAGGCCAAAGGAAACATGGACGGGGAAGTCCTCGAAAATCTGAAAGCAAGGCTGGATCAGTGGTTGAGGTCAAGAAGGAGGAGCAGCCTGAAGAGGAAGAAGATGACGTTGTTGATGCAGGCGCTCTTGATGATCAAGGTCAGTGGAGTGCAGATTATATTCTATATATTTCATCATTTCCTATATTTGAATGTATTTTAATTGTACACACAGGTGACAGTGATTATAAACCAGCTGATGAGGAGGCCAGATCCAGACTGGCTGTCAGAGACTTCACTCCTCCTCCCTCCTGCTCTTCATCATCTCCCGCATCTACCTCACGGAAACATCCTAGCAGGATAGTGGGACCTCCTCGCAAATTTCTTCCAGATTCAGGTTAGGGTTGGTCTAGCTTTTTGGGTCACAGAGGTAAAATAAGTGAAGTTTCACAAACTAATTTCAAGAGGAGCGTGATATGATTGACCGCAGCTGGTCCCGATCGGTAATCATTAGCTAGCCAATCGGATTATTCAAAATTTAACATAAATATCCAGCCTAACTTTTCTCCCTGTCTTCGCTTTGCAAGACCTCCCCCCATCCATTCATCCCTTCTCCCACTTCCACAATTCTAAGATCGGGCTACTCGGTGGCTCAGTGGCTGTCACTGCTACCTGAAAGCATGGTTCAAGTCCTAGCTTGGCCAGTCGGCATTTCTGTGCGTACTTTTACATGTTGTTTAAGTGTGAACTCTTGAAAATGTTTAAATAGCAACTTTCATATGAGTGGGATAACCCTAAATTTTATGAACAGAGTCACCAGCAGCACCACCTGAAACCAACAATACAGAGGATCCTCAAGCTCCTGAAGAAGCAAGTTCCTCTGGATTGGAGAACAGATCTTTTTCGTTTTCTAATGGGACAGTAGTGTAAAAAGGAGTCAGCCAGTCAGATTCTGAGAACAGAGATACTTCATCAACACCAGCCTCAATGATCTTGAGTTCCTGCCCAAAAAAATGAGGACGACCTTCCAAACGCTTCCTTCAAAAGAAGTACAAAAAATACATTCATCTCAAGTAAGTATTGTTTTACTACTTGTTATGACTTCTTGATGTTAATCTAGAGCCTGAAGTATGTAACATTTATATTGTACCATAGACCATTCTGTGTAATGCGGGAGGAAATGAAAACCATGCATCATCCAAAATACTGCCAAAAAATAATAATTTATTATACAAAATCAAAGTTAAACAGAAAATAGTAATAATAAAGAAGAAGAATATAGATAACAACAAATACTACAAAAGGTTAATTATAATTAAAAAGGTTAATTAAACCCTGCAGGGGAAGAGGACAAAAGTGTCGGTGAAATAAAAGAAAATAACAAAAACAAACTAACTCCGCATAACCTTTTCACCTAACTGAAAACAAAATAATAGAAAACAAGTCTTCAGCGTGTGCCTGGCCTAACTTACCTACCCAAACCCAACCTAACAGAAAAATACAAAGACAGCGCTCACTGCTAAACCTGGGCAATTTTTCAATATCAAGTGCGCAAAGTTCACACTTGCGTCCTTGGAAGTTCAGACTTGCCAAGTTCGGATTTGGAAGAACGAACTCCCGAGGACGCAAGGACACAAGTCGGGTACTTCTTCAAATGCAACTGCAGTGTACTTTATAACGTCTCTTACTGTCAGGGTTCTGCCACTCTGATCTTGTAAATTCTTGTTTTGGTGGCAGATCTTTGACGCTACTCATGTCTGGTCCTGTTTCTGTCTCTGTGTGCGCGCGCCGTCGTGGGTGTACGCAGAGTGTGCGCGCTCCTGCTTGACGTGGCCGCGTGCGCGCTCTGCGTCCCTCAGACGCGTGGGCTCTTGTACTCGTGTTTGTGTTTTCGTCTGTCAGCAGCATGGTGTTTCATTCCCAGCGTCTCAGTCTTGTTGGTTTCGGTTTTGGTCGGCGCTGGGATGAAGCATGCATGCTGCATATGTGAGCGCATGGTGAGTTTTCATTCATCGTGTGCTTGTGTCTTGCGTCTCTTGTCAAAGCACGTGGCTCGGTGTTTACATTGTGGTCACGTGCTTTTGTCGTGTGCTTCAGTGTTGTGTTTGTTGTCATGAACATGCGGTTAATGAGTTCTCTCATTGGCTGCATGTTCTTGTTGTGTTATGTGAGCGCATGGCTTGTATTGTCTCTCTGTGTCATGCGCTCTCCCGTCTATTGTCTTGTCCCACCCTCCTTGTTAACCCTTTATTAGTTAATTGTGTTCACCTGTTTGTGTGTTAATCTTCTACAGTTTATATACCCCTCACTTTTGCTGTCCTGTGTCAGTTCGTCATCACATTTTGTCGTTTGAAGTCTAGTCCTGTTGTGTTTCCAGTCCTCATCCTTGCCAGTCTGCCCAGTCCTGTTTGTATGTGTATGTATTTGTTTTGTTAATGTTTTCCCCCTCGGGGTAGTTTATTTTGCATTTTATTTTATTTTTATTATTTAATAAAATCCCATTTCCCTGCATTTGAGTCCTCGCTCCTTTTTCCCCATTTCCCATCACCAACCCTGACAGTGTTTGTTGATGTTGCCTGTTTTGTTGTCTTGTCGTGTTTCTTGTCTGTCTTGTACCTTGTTGGATGTTCCCTTTAGGGACGCCAGGTGGCGTCCCTTTTGGGGGGGGTAGTGTCAGGGTTCTGCCACTCTGATCTTGTAAATTCTTGTTTTGGTGGCAGATCTTTGACGCTACTCATGTCTGGTCCTGTTTCTGTCTCTGTGTGCGCGCGCCGTCGTGGGTGTACGCAGAGTGTGCGCGCTCCTGCTTGACGTGGCCGCGTGCGCGCTCTGCGTCCCTCAGACGCGTGGGCTCTTGTACTCGTGTTTGTGTTTTCGTCTGTCAGCAGCATGGTGTTTCATTCCCAGCGTCTCAGTCTTGTTGGTTTCGGTTTTGGTCGGCGCTGGGATGAAGCATGCATGCTGCATATGTGAGCGCATGGTGAGTTTTCATTCATCGTGTGCTCGTGTCTTGCGTCTCTTGTCAAAGCACGTGGCTCGGTGTTTACATTGTGGTCACGTGCTTTTGTCGTGTGCTTCAGTGTTGTGTTTGTTGTCATGAACATGCGGTTAATGAGTTCTCTCATTGGCTGCATGTTCTTGTTGTGTTATGTGAGCGCATGGCTTGTATTGTCTCTCTGTGTCATGCGCTCTCCCGTCTATTGTCTTGTCCCACCCTCCTTGTTAACCCTTTATTAGTTAATTGTGTTCACCTGTTTGTGTGTTAATCTTCTACAGTTTATATACCCCTCACTTTTGTTGTCCTGTGTCAGTTCGTCATCACATTTTGTCGTTTGAAGTCTAGTCCTGTTGTGTTTCCAGTCCTCATCCTTGCCAGTCTGCCCAGTCCTGTTTGTATGTGTATGTATTTGTTTTGTTAATGTTTTCCCCCTCGGGGTAGTTTATTTTGCATTTTATTTTATTTTTATTATTTAATAAAATCCCATTTCCCTGCATTTGAGTCCTCGCTCCTTTTTCCCCATTTCCCATCACCAACCCTGACACTTACCTCACTCACCATGGATTCATCAGTTTCACTGTACATTAACAATAAAATGATTTAATTATATCAAGCACGACCCTTTAATTAATATTATATTAACATTATAAATCTACATTATTGATTTAAGAAAATGTATTCATATATTCATATAAATGTGAAGTAAAATGAGTTATTATACACAGACATGTGTCTTTGATTATCAGATTTAATAAACGGCAATGGTAATTATACAAGTGTATACACGATAACAAATAAAGATGTCAAACAATTTGGCTAACAAAGACAAACAACGTACAACATGGTAACCTAATTAAAGACAGTTATAAAAGGTAACAAAATAATACTGGCAAAATAATACACCTGAGAACAAATGATAGATTTAAAGACCAAAAAATGTCCGCTAGATATTCACAAGATGAATTAAAAATCATGTTTTAACTACAATGGAGTGATGAGATCCAGCGGTACATCCGAGATGGACTGGCCGAAGTAAAGCTGTTCTCGGTGGGGGAGGTGATGAAGGAGCTCCCGCTGGCAGGCTGGGAGTTGGAGTTTGCATCACCTGAGGCACATCGTCAAAAACGCTCTATCTTTGTGAATAAACTGACGATTCGAGTTTAAAACAACTACATTCTGCCTGAAAAACTTTTAACACTTTATTTTGTGACACAGTAAAGGAGTATTTTTAAAACCGTGCGGGTTTTCCCCTCTGCCATTAGCGTTTGCTGGTTTAGCTGCATTGCATTCTGGGATACCTGAGCTTCGCAAGTTGCACAAGTCACCTCTCGAAGCATCCTTGGTGAAAACCGCAGAACAAGTACACATCCGGGAATTTTATCTGTACTTGGCAAGATGTGAACTTTGAATTGGAACAGTACTTTGGTGACGGTTGATGACGTTTCACAAGGACACAAGAACGCAAGTATAGACAAGAACGCATATTGAGAAACAGCCCAGGTTCGCTAGGTGTTGTAAGAATGTTAGTCGCGTGACATTTCCACTCCAAATCCTTTGGGGCAACTGCAAAGTTTATCAACTAACGATCTCAGATGAAGAATAAAAATAATGGAAGTAAGCAAGATGGCAATGTCATCTTTGTCAACTCATACCAAAAACAAAAGAAATAACAAGAGGCAGATTAAAACAAACAACAAGGCAGGAACGCAAATGCCTCTGTACGGCGTCTCAATTGTCATCCTTGAAAGAACGAACTTGGGAGACAGTGAGAACAGAGAACACGTCCTGTGAGAAATGAGATGCTGCATTCTTCCTGATGGCCACATGACCTTCACGCGTTTTTAATGAAAAATTTTTTAAACATTACAGCACTCATACAACGATTTATTGTTTTTCCCTTTTTCAAAATCTATACTATGCATAAAAACATTATAAATACGTTGCACAATATAAATAAAACTGATTTCAATATGAATTTCCGCAAACAAACACCCTTAATTTGTTTATTCCTTTATTAAGATGTCCATCCTAATGTTTATATTCACCGTTTCAATTAGGAATTCTACTGAGGTAAATAAGGGATGTCTCTGAACTTTAATAATAAATCTGTATATAATGCTCCGCTTCCCACCTCCAGTCGCAATGACTTCTGGGACTTCCAGAGTGAGATCGGTGCTCAAGTCTGCATCGGTGTGTCCTCGATATCAAGAACACATCTGGGAAGTTTCACGCGTCCTCTGTTCTTGCAGTCTTGAGTATTGAAACTGAACTTTGGCAGCTGATGATGACGTTACACGAAAACACGAGGACGCAAGACCACTGAAGAATGCATATTGAGAAACAGCCAGAGAGATTTTGAGATTTTAAAAGTATTTTATTATAAAAAAAAATCCAACAATCAGTACAATTTCAAGTAACACCAAACAAAATTAAGCAAAAACATTTATCTTAAACCAAGTGCAAGAATCTTTATTTTATGCAGATATGTATAATTTTGTTTTTAATCTACTGTACAAAAGCTATTTACACTTAAATACACAGTATTTAGGATACCCTTGCTGGGTATTTTACATTGGTTCATTTTCATTTTTTTTTTCATATGACACATGTACAAGTTACATCTCAAATGAAAGCTCTTGCCAGTGCTCATACGGTTTTAGCATTCTTTTTACTGAATTATATTCACATATCAAACAGTTGCCGAATGAATCGCTGTGTTTCCATGGTGCCGAAATGAAAACAATACATTTATGATCACTAAGCAGCCCCAGATAGCACAGACAGCTGTCATCTCTTACCTTATGCTGTGTGCTTCAGGGCCATTTCTCCTCTGTTTTTGAGGTGATGTTCATAAGTAATCCTATTATATGTCTGACATGGTCCAAACAGTGAATTATGTTTGATCAAACAAAAGAATAGTTAAATATGAAAACAATGATCGGTCCCTGTGGCTTGTACAGCACCTCTCATCAGTTAGAATACAATAACTTTTGCATAGATTACGGTAGAGACCTTTTTCTTTTTTCCTATGATTACAGACATGTGCAGGAACCACCAAAATAAATTACAGCACGCTACACCACACAGTACCTAAAAGGTATACTTTCAAATTTGAGTTCATAAAAAAAAAAAAAAAAGGTGCCTCTTTTTTTAGGTGTTTATTATAACACAGACAACATGTACAGTTATTTTAAATACTTTCAATAGTGTTTTATGAAAATTCTAAGAGTTTTCTTTAAAATGATGATACATTTTTGCATTTACACCTTTGCATGTGGATTTGGGAAGCCTTTAAATCTGGGTAGGCAAAATCCAGGTGGAAATCCCAAAACAGCAGAGTTTAACTGGTTAAAACAATGGAGATAAATTAGAATCCTAGACTTCACAGAATTAAAAAAAGACCACTTCCAAATTACCATTCAAACTGTGTTCAACTTTATCTTTTCTAGTCTTGTAAATAGCAATTTTTGCTTGTCCTCAAAAAATTCAGCAGTTGACACTTAACTCGATGTCTCCGAATATACTTAAAATCACAAATAAAAATTTCCTCAGAAAAGATTTCCTCAAAACAGACAAACAAATTTGGAAGGACAATAAACAGGCATTCTAATCTCCCACATTGTAAAAAAGCAGACAGAGAGAAAGAGAGAGAAAAAGAGAGATATACACATGCAGAATTACTCCACCAATAGCTGGTGTGTGGTGAGCGCACTGGCGCTATTATCCTGTGGCTGCCGTCGCATCATCTAAGTGGATGCTGTACACTGGTGGTGGTGTGGACAGACCTCTTTATGATTGTGAAGTGCTTTGGGTGTAAGGCAATGCATCATAAATATACACTCACAGGCCACTTTATTATGTACACCTGTCCAACTCAGGGTTCCCGCAGGTCCCTAAAAAGTCTTGAAATGTCTTAAAATAAAATCCGGGAAATTAAGGTCTTAAATTGTCTTAAATTTTACCGTAAAGTGGCTGTAGGTTTCAAATTTTCAGTCGGTCTGCTTTATGACGATAGGGAAGCACAATGGTCCACCTAAACATCTAATAGTTGATTAATTCAGTATGTGAAACAGGAGAGAAATGACAGTCTTCATGATTTATTAGCTTATCACGGTAGGTCCCCTACAGAGTACAGACGCTGACGCCGGTCTGCACCTGCGTGCTGTCATTACGCGGTTGTTGATGTGAGGTTCAAAATGCAAAGATGGGAAAATGTAAATTTCGTGGCAAATAGGCAATGTGTAAATTCTGCAAAAAGAACTTTTCGTTAGGGACCATGGGGCTCAAAGTCGTTGAGTATCACATGAAAGGAGGAAAGCAGCAGCTGGACGTTGCAGCAGCTAGTCATAGCGGGTCCAGGTTAATCCCTGCATTGTTTGCAGTTCGACCTAACAATGTTACTAGTTCAGACTAAAGCTGAAGATCTTTGTTGGGTTCAAACTTTTCTATCATTTTAGAGGGGGTCGTGCCAGGCTTGGGCTTGCTCAGTAAATGAACAGTCATGTGATGCATTTTGATTAGCGCAAGGAAGTAATCAAATTGTTTGTTACAACATTGAAATCCATCCCTGCAAAGGTGAATCAAATGATGACAGAGATGTCAAAAAGAGCGAATTATGTCAGCGGTCAGGCCAGCCAACAGTTTTATTTGAACAGTCATTCTAGCCGCTAAGGTATTTTGGCGGTCGCTCATACACTGCGTATTACGGTAGAGCACTAAGAAGCTGTGTCCAGCGAGCTGACAGGACATGACGAGGACACTCGCGGCATTGAAACTGCTGTCATGGAAAATGAAATGAATGTTCTTGACTGGTGGAAGATGAACTAACAATCCTACCCAAAACATGCTAAATTAGCTGGATCAGTAGTGTGTCCCGGCCAGTAGCAGCAGCAGAGAAAAGGTGTTCAGTGCTGCTCAGTGAGCGCAGGACTGCACTAAAGCCATTTACAGTGGATTCAATAATGTTCCCCCACAAGACACATAACCTAATCTTGATGAGTAAAGAATTTCAAATTATAACTAAATATTAATAAAATCATAATGTATGCAGAGTATACAGGCTAATGCTGGCATTATTCTTTTATTATTCAGCTTCACCATCGCCTTATTGTGAAGAGAAGTGGCAAAACTAATCCCACTGAGCCTTTATCTTAATTTCGTTATTGCCAAATATCCGTCATCATTTATCATTTATTTTAATTCATTTGCTAAGAAAGACTTCTTTTTATTGGTGTGTTGGGCAATTTAAACGTTAAGTGTATGTACCCAGGCCTGTTTAGAGTGTTGAGATGTTAAGATGTTACAGGGGGCTTATTTTATTTTTTTTTGTTCCAACTTGGCCTGTAGCCTATGTTATGGATAAGTAATGTTAACGCATATAAACAACTCATTCATGAAAAAAGACAAAAGATCTGTGCATGTGCATATTTGGATAATGTCGGGCTATAAACGGGTTCGGGCTTTTAAAAAGCTGTCAATCAAAATATACCTGTCGGGTTCGGGCTCTATTGGGCCTGCCTTTCATAGCCTGATTACAGCTCTAGTTCAGACGCCCCCTCACAGTCAGCTATAACAGTCTCATTCCACCACCAGACACCCAAAAGGCAGGTACTGCGGGTTATCCATACTGTGACGAGGCACAATTTATTTTAATCTAACGAAAACATTAAAATAAGTAGCCTATTCCAAAGAAATTATATAATTTTTGGGTCTGAAATTATATTATATAATAATAATAATAATAAAAATATATATTATATTTGTTGAGGTCTTAAAAAGGTCTTAAAAAGCATTAAATTTTACTTTTAAAATGGTGCAAGAACCCTGCAACTGCTCATTAATGTTCAATTTCAGTTCAGACAATCACATGGCAGCAACTCAGTGTTTTTAGGCATGTAGACATGGTCAAGACGATATGCTGCAGTTCAAACCGAGCATCATAATGGGGAAGAAAGGTGATTAAAGTGACTTTGAATGTGGCATGGTTGTTGGTGCCAGGCTGGTGTGAATATTTCAGAAACTGCTGATCTACTGGGTTTTTATTTCACAACCATCTCTAAGTTAATAAAGAATGGTCAGGAAAAGAGAAAATATCAAGTGAGCGGCAGGTCTTTGGGTGCAAATGCCTTGTTGATGCCAGAGGTCAGAGAAGAATGGCCAGACTAGTTCCAGCTAATAGAACGGCAACAGTAACCACTTGTTACAACCGAGGTATGGGATGAGCTACAGCAACAGCAGAAGACCACACCGGGTGCCACTCCTGTCAGCTAAAAACAGAAAACTGAGGCTACAATTCATACAGGCTTATCAAAATTGGACAATACAAGACTGGAAAAACATTGCCCCGTCTGATAAGTCTCAATTTCAGCTGCAACATTCGAATGGTAGGGTCAAAATTTGGCGTCAACAACATGAAAACATGGATCCATCCAGCCTTGTATCACTGGTTCAGGCTGCTCTGTACTGCCTGCACACACTGACCCTCTGCAATTTGCATACAGGAATAACCGCTCAACTGATGATGCAATTGCTTTCACCTTGCACACTGCTCTGTCTCACCTAGAAAACAGAGAACACACCCCCATCACCATCATATGGGATGCCAGTGGAGAGAGTCAGCACTTTCAAGTTTCTTGGAGTACACATCACTGAGGATTTGACATGGACTGCTCACACAGACGCAGTGCTGAGGAAGGCACAACAACGCTTCTTCTTCTTCAGGCGTCTCAGGAGTTTTGGAATGAGCGCCCACATCCTCCGCTCATTGTACACATGCACTGTGGAGAGCATCCTGTCTGGCTGTATCACCACCTGGTACAAAAATAGCACCAGCAGCAATCGCAAATAGGATTGTGAGAACTGCTGGAGGCGTAGCAGGAGGTGAGCTTCCCTCCCTCCAGGACATCTACACCAGGCGGTGCATGAGGAAATCCAAGAGAGTTATCAGTGACTCCAGCCACCCAAGCCATAGACCTTTCTCTCTGCAACCCTCAGGCAGACGGTTCTGCAGCATCCGGTCACGCACCAGCCGACTGAAGGAAAGCTTCTTTCCTCAGACTATCAGGCTGATGAACACTTAACACACCCAACAGACTCTTCCATACCCCTCACTGAACATCATCAATATGTAGCATGCACTGCACTTTAATCAATCCACACTTGAAACAATACTGCCTACAACTATGTGGATGCCTTTTCATTGTACATATCGCTGTCAATTTCACATTGTCGCTGTATTTGCACTGTGTATTTTGTACTGTCTGGAGCCAGCACCTAAGCTTTTCACTCATCATAGCACACGTGCTGCTGCTGATGTGACAAAAAAAGTGATTTGATTTGATTTGGTGGTGGTGTAATGCTGTGGGAGATATTTTCATGGCTCACTTTGGGTTCATTAGTATCAATTGAGCATTGTGTCAACACCACAGTCTACCTGAGTATTGTTGCTGACCATGTCCTTCCCTTTATGACCACAGTGTACTTATTTTCTGATGGCTACTTCCAGCAGGATAAAGCACCATGTCATAAAGCGCGAATCATCTAAGACTGGTTTCTTGAACATGACAATGAGTTCACTGTACTTAAATGGCCTCCACAGTCACCAGCTTTCAATCCAAAAGAGCACCTTTGGGATGTTGTGGAACAGGAGATTTACATCATGGATTGGCAGCCAATAAATCTGCTGCAACTGCGTGATGCTGTCATATCAATATGAACCCAAATCTCTAAGGAATATTTCAAGTCCCTTGTTGAATCTATGCCATAAAGTATTAGGGCAGTTCTAAATGCATTCTGAGTCCAACCTGGTACTAGTAAGGTTTACCTATTAAAGTGGCCGGTGAGCACTTAAAGGAAAAAACAGTTCTGCCAAAAAAAAAACATTCCTCATTATTTACTCAAGTAGCTCATTTATTTTAGTTTCTTTCTTTTGTTAAACCACAAATATTATATTTTGAAGACAACTGGAAACCTGTAACCATTGACTTCTACAGTATTGTTTTTCCTACTATGGAGGTCAGTGGTTACAGGTTTCCAGCTTTCTTCAAAATATCTTTTTTTTATGTTCAACAGAAGAAAGAAAACCGTAAAGTTTTGGAATCGCTCGAATGTGCGTAAATTTTCATTTTGTAGTGAACTATCTCTATAAGGAACTTTCAAAGATGATTTTCAGATTTCAGAAAATAATACCCTCTCTGAATGTAGCTATTAAAGAGACAGCATCCTTAAATTATTTGTTTCAGTCACTTTGAGAAAAGATTCAGAATCTGTTGCAAATGGGTGTAAATCATTTGACTTCCAAAACAAAATGAAGGAACTTTAATATAACAATGTGTTTAAAAAAAGCGCACAGACTGACTAAACGTAAGTGTAGGTGAAGTAGCTTTGTATTAAAGTCTCTGCCTGTGTATAATAAATATAAATGTGTATATATATATTTTTTTATCCTAGACTCACATGGCCTTGCATGCATGTTTGAGGCCTTATAAATGCACCAGCTGCAGTTTTGCCTCTAAAAACATGAAAGACCTGCGACACCACATGATGACACACACCAACGAGAAGCCTTACTCCTGCCAGGTGTGCGGCCAAAGGTGAGCAACTGAGAAAGAGTCGTTCAAATAAATTAGCAAATCTTAGAATTTGTGCTCTTTACACTATTAATACAAATAGATCCATAAATGCTTTCCCAGCTTGAAAAAATTGGCAGTTTACACACCCACAGGCCATCTAAGATGCGGAGGATTTTTTAAATTAGATTTTTAGCTGAAACCGTAATAAATTGCCAGTGTAAACAACACAGAAACACCTTGGCCCTCATATTGAAACTCTCATAAATTGTTTTTAGGTTCAACCGTAACGGCCATCTGAAGTTCCACATGGAGAGGCTTCACACTCATGAGCCGTCTCTCCGTAAAGCTTCATTCACGACACCCGATCTTAACTAATTAAACTACAAAACTCAAAACTACACAGGGGGCGAAACTCAAACTAATCCTAAAGAAAATCAATCTAAACTAAAACAAACCTTACAAGAAGGTCATAAGGTTCAGTTTAGAATCACACAACAACCATCAAAGCCTTTACTCAAACCCAGCAAAGTTTAACAAGTAAACTCGAATTACCACAGTGAATAATAAATAATAATAAAGATAATAGATCACCTAATAGCCTAAGCATGACAAAACTGCAAAAGTGTGGCACACAAAGGTATGCTGAGGCAGAGCGCACACCAAACACTGATCTGTAGCAGCTTTAAATCCCCGCGGCTCATCCGGGGATTGGTGGATCTGGCACCGTCAATGCAATGATGGACAGTTACCTGACTCAATAAAAAACCTAAGAGTGGGGTGAAAGGCTGAGAGAGAAGGGTGAGGAAAATAAATACACAAAACTAACCTCCAAAACAATATATAGCACACTTTGTTTACTTTGTTCATGTTGTAATTACTGTAGTTCAAATGTGACATGATTTCTCATGGATACTTGAACTGTTTGTGTTTACTTAGCATTAACAGTAAAATCAATGCATGATGTATGTCTTAACTAAATCAGAAACTTTATTGTTTTTTTTTCTGGAGGTTTTTGGTAGTTCTGGTAGTTTCTTAGTTTTTTAGAACAAGTTTTTGAAAATGCTACAGATTTAAATTAAAATGTTTTCTTTGTAGATTACATGGCATGTAAGTGTAGATTACAGATTACTTAACAATACAACAAAACTATAAACATTATATGTTTGCAGGCACATAGTGTATTTTATAAAGAGAAATTGCCAACTACTGGCCTGACGTGAATAGTACAGCATTTTTCGGCCTTTTTCACAGACTCATCTGAATGGGGACGACAGTTTTGACAAAGCTATCCTGTATTCAGTACATTTTTAAAGACAAAAAGGAAAACAAATTCTGTTTGAAGTACATAATTTTTGTTTAAATGTTCCCTGATGTCATTGTAAATCTTCTCTGTGTTGTGTCTCAGATTGCTCTGTCTCAGGATAGACACCATCGTCACCACCGAACAGCAGGTTGTGGTCCCTGAAGACCTGGAAGCAGTCGCTCATTCAGTGGTCACTGGTATGACCTTTCACCTTTTACCTTCAATTAAAATGCAAAAAACAGAACTATTTTCTACAAGCTTTCATGGCTGCATGAGACTGTAAATAAATGACTTTGTGATATTTAGTTTTTCTGCGATGTTTATATGTTGTGATATGAATACCATTTAACCAGATGACTTAAATAGCTTTATTTAGAAAGAATTGTTCATTTTATCATGATTGGGATGTTTTGTTCATGAAGTGGAGTGTATCCACATCAAATATATTAAACAATTTAAAAGCATAGAAAAATACAAAAGCGCAAATATAAAAAATACAATTAAACGGCGCTTTATTGTTTTCTGGGGAGTCTAACAGAATTCGGCACCCAAAAAATGACTTTTCAGCTTGTTCAAACGACTTTAAAATGAGTTAAAACAGCACCACTTTTGGGGACAACTTAATTGTTTTATGTTTAATTCACTTAATTTTATAAGAATGATTACGTTAACTTGTTCTCTATTGGGACAACATGAAGGAATTGTGAGGAAACCAGCATTTTTTACAGTAAGGTACAGAAATTGATCAAACGTAAAATAACATCATACAAATGATTAAACACAAATGCTTCAAATCGCTTAAAATCCTAAAATATTTCACTCTAATTATGGTTAAATTTTGCTCTGTGTATGTGTGTGTGTGTAGCTGTTGCAGATGCAGCAATGACTCGGTTTACACTGAAGCCACACCTGAACAACTGGAACAACTGCAAGAGCAGGGCATCCAGTATGATGTCATCACTTTTATTGAGGAGTAGAAACACGACACACTCATTATTTATTAACAACATCAACACACACACACAGACACACACACACACACACACACACACACACAGACAGACAGAAGAATATTTGAAGCTTATCTCAGCTCCAAATGAGCATCACAAACTGCGCTGATCATAAGTAACACAGTCTTCTTCTACAATCATCAGTCATTTATAAGGTGAATGTACAGTTAGATCCTCTCAAAATATGATTTATGCCTTTGTAAATATTGAAAGAAATTTATCTTTGTGTTCCCACAATGTTTAGCCTTGTAAAGGAAAAAGAAATATGTATAGAGAATCCTGTATTTAAGAAGAATAATGGACATGTCTCTGTGATGCTGCTTTAATGACAGTCTGTATATAACGGTAGGCTGGAGGATTGACGTCATATTGCTATGAAACAGTTCCTAGCTGTAGCTAAAATGCTTATAAAGAAGGTTTTGATAACTTGCGGTTATATCTTTAGCTTCTTCAGTTTTACAGATATGTCTTTCTTTAAACATGGCTACAGACAGGAACTTTAAATGCAAACCAAATAAATCAAAGCCTCTTTATCTGAATCTAACACTGATTTTCTTGCATTAGTTGTGCTATAATATTGTACAATTCTGGTTTTACAAATCTGTTGTCTGCTGCATTTGATTTAATAATATTTATACTCGTGTACATATTGATTTTTGTTTCTATTCAGTGTCTTATGCATGTATTTTAAGCTGCGTCTGAAAGTTCAGATCAGTTTTTTTTTAATCTTTTGTTTGTTTTGTACATTCACTATCAAGAATCCATTAAACTTTCTATTTTTATAAATGATATTCAATTTTAAAGCTACTAAGACAAAGACATCTGAACTTCACTATTCAGCTAGGGTCATCTACAATTATACCTTTAATTCAGTCAGAAGTCTTGATGCTCAGCTGTCCTTCAGTGGTCACATAACCTGCATGATTGTGCAAGCTTTGTTTTCTTTACACAAAATTAGAAGGATCAGACACTTTGTAACAGAGCAGGCTGCGTAACCTTTTGTCCAAGCACTTGTGATTTGTATATTAGGCTACTGCAATGTTCTCCAGGCTGAACTTCCATCATCTGCTGTGAAACCTCTTTAGATGATCTAAAATGCTGCAGCTCGTCTGGTCTGAGCTCTATTTATCCCAATAGAGTCCTCTACACACATCAATATCACAGGAGGATTGAGCTGGTTTTCTTTTTTCTTATTCCACTGACGCATGGTGAGTTTGAGTGTTTTTTTCAGTTGTTTTTTGGATAATCATAATTTAAATCCTGCCATTACATTGAAGCAACTTCTTGGATTGTGTTGTTTATGTTTTGTAATGTAAAACCAGGGCTGTATTCTATTTCAGCTGTATTTAATTAATTATTCATACATTTAGTTCATAATAATACGACACATACAGTGATAATTTAATCAGCAATAGAATATGGGGTCTATTTTCTCCAGCTTTAGATGATTTTTTTTAATGCTCAGTAATAGTTTTTCAAGCTTGAATCCAACCAAAGGATTCAAATGTTTTGTTCTTCAGGGAGAATTACTTTAACATTGCTTTAATCCATTCATAATCATCTTTGGTGGTTATGAAGTATTTTGCTTTGCTGTAATCAGTGGAATGGCGACATGGTGGCTCAGTGGGTAGCACTTTCACCTCACAGCAGGTTCAATAAGGTCGCTGGTTCAAGCCCCCGGCTGGGTCAGTTGGCGTTTCTGTGTGGAGTTTGCATATTCTCCCCGTGTTCATGTGGGTTTCCTCCGGGTGCTCCGGTTTCCCCCACAGTCAAAAGCAGTAGTGGCAGTAGTAAATGTGTGTGAATGCAAGAGTGCATGGGTGTTTCCCAGTGCTGGGTTGCAGCTAGAAGAGCATCCGCTGTGTAAAACATACTGTATGCTGTATAAGTTGGCAGTTCATTCTGCTGTGGCGACCCCTGATTAATAAAGAGACCAAGTAGAAAAGAAAACGAGTGAATGAAAAAAATCTGAGGATATTGTGTTTAATAATGAGTTTGTAACTAAAAATAATAAATAGAAATGTTAAAACGTTTGTTTTTCTCTAACAGCCTCAAGAGACGTCAGCGGAGTAAAATCAGCTGCTCTTTTACCAAAATCCACCATTAAACCTGCAGTCCGGAGCTCTTCTCCATCTACAGCCTGTGTTTCAGAGGAACCAGATGATCAATCCAGGTAAATCAAATCACAAATATGACCACACTTCATCCATTTTACAACTCCAAATCATAATAGAGATTAATCTGTCTGTGAAAACCAAAACATGAAGCAGTGATGGTTGAGCACATCTCACTAGCTGCTGTTTTAAATGCTCCGATGTTTAGAATTTGAATTGATAATCTCAAAATTTTTGATCAATCTGACAAACATCTTAAACAAAGATTAGATTTACTTTGTACGTCAGTTTGGTAGAAGGTTGAATGAAGTTCACCACCAGCCTTACAGAAAATGTGGACTATTAGAGATGAAACTGAAGCTGATTTTCTTTCTTCTAGGGCATTATTAAAGAATGGGGTAACACTTTATATTGATGGTCCATTTGAGTATTAGTAGACTGTCTGCTTAAAATCTGTTGATAATATAATCAGCTTGATATGCTCCTTCAACAGACATTTAACTGACTAAAAGAAACTTTGCTAGTACATGTCAACTTACACTAACCCTAACCCAAACCTAACAATCTACTTATAATCTAATGACAAAACTCAAATGAACCATCAACTCCTCCTTCTTCTTCTTCTTCTTCTTATAGAAACTGTTGCTTTTAACATAGTTGGAGATGTAAGCAGGGGCGTAGCAACCGTGGGGGACGGGGCATACGTCCCCCTCACTTTTAGAGACAGACCATTTAGAAACAGGTGACTAAGAATGCAAACTTTTGGATTTCATACAGTTGTCACTCCCGTTTCCCAAAACACATTACTATAAATAGACTGTTCAACCCTTTACATTATTACTTTATTGCAACATCTTCCTATAAAACTCGTTGCTTTTAGCATAGTTGGAGATGTTGTAAGAAATTAATAACGTAAAGGGTTGAACAGTCTATTTGTTTAGCAAACGCTGGACATTCGTGTAGTAAATGTGTTTTTGGAGGCGTATAAAATGATGTGGATGATTCAGACTTCTGAACACTGGATAAACCTCAGTGTGTCTGCACAAACTACACTATCAGAATTGACTTTAAAGAAATACCACTGAATATTTTGTTTGAGAAGCACAATTGTCGTGAGGACGATGAATACTCAATGACCTTAATAAAACTGGGTGCTCTTATTGTGAAAATGCAGATGTTTTGTATTGAATGTCATATTCTCATGTTACGATGTTTCTCTTTTAAAACATTTCTAAAAGCAGCTCTGATTTCACAGTAAAACATTGGAATTTTATATGGATGATTTGCTGATGTCGCAGTGACTGATATGTTTAGGTTTTGGGTCAGGTAAAGGGCAGCGCTGGACTGTATTCTTTAAAAGTGTAGTTCTAAAAGTGTGCCTTAATGACGCCAGTGGAAACTGCAGTGTGTGTTATAAATGACTGGATGGTGTTCAAACCTCATGCCAGATTTTTGTCACTGGGACTAGATCACAATATAAGCCACATCACAAGTGAGTTCAAAAATATATATTTTTATTAGAGACATACACAAAAACAACTGTAACAATAAAGAAGTGAATAATACAATAACAAGACACTATATATTAACAGCAAAGGTGTCAACTGGCTACTCCAGCATGAACCAGTCGTGGTAAGGCATCTGTCCTAGAAGAATTCTGTGCTCTGGAATCTGCTGCAGACAAGCCCACATCAGATCACAGCATTCTGTGAAAAACAAAAGGAGAGGTGAGATTATTATTATTATTATTATTATTATTGATAATAAACTGATTTTCAACTTGTTCTTTGATGAACATCTCACCTTGAGAGAGGGTAAATTTGGACCAGTCATGCTCCAGGTAGTACAGGTCATACGTCGTTGGGAAATCTCCATGCAGCATTGTGAAGAGAAGAACCCCAAGAGAATAGACAGTCGCTGGTTTGGCATGGTAACATCCTCTTTTGTAAAACTCTGGCGGCATGTACGCTTCTGTGCCTGGAGGAGAGACATTTAGTTGAATCTATGTGTCAGCATCATGTTGATATATATAACAGATGGGTTTCAGGTGTGCTAATTACTGAGCTTTTAAACCGTATATTAATAATGCTTATGTACATTCATGACTAGTGTTGTCAAAAGTATCGATACTGTCATATTTGCTGAGCATGTGAACACCAATGACCAATCAGTGGTGTTTAACTGCGCTCAAATGGACATTTTTTAAATGTCAGTCCCGAAGTCGATACTTTTGACAACCCTATTCAAAACACCTACCAGAAAAGGTGGAGTATGCTGATTCCATCATGTAATCTCCGCAGCCGAAGTCAATCAGTTTGACCTCCAGCGTGTTTGGGTTTACAAGCAGGTTTTGCAGCTTAATGTCTCTGTGGAATACTTCCCGGTAGCAGCAAACATTGGCAGCATGAACAGCTTGGCCCATGATAGTTTGTGCCGTTTGCTCGGTGAGGACGCCTCCGTTGAGTTGCAGGAATGCCTCCAGGTCCATACTTGGCGTAGGCCGCTCCATGACCATGACATAATGGTCTTTGAAGACCTGCCAGTCTAGGAGCTGAATTATATTGGCACACCTGGAGCCACTGCTGGCCATACTTGCCAAGGTGATCTCTAGAGGTGGCTGGTCATGAGACTGAAAACAAAATAATAATGTTGGTTTTCAAACATGGATTTTTAACCACAGCCTGTTGTCTAATATTAAATATAAGACATTTTGAGTTGAACACAGTGACTGAGAAAAGAAAAACAGAAAGTGTAGTGTACTTACAGAGCAGAGATCTCGCATACGTGGTGTCATCTGGGCAAATTTAACAGCCACCTGTTTAAAGAAATAAGCGAACAATTAACATGTGCATCCAGATCATTTCATTCAAATCCTGAACAGAGGTTTCATTAATTTAAATTCTTAGAAATGTCAAAACAATGAAAGCATGTTTCTGATGATGTTCTTTAAATAGTGAACTTCATCAAAGAATTTGAGTCTACAGAAATGAATACCTGCAGACCATCCTGTATGCGGATCCCCTCAAAAACGGAGCCGAAACCTCCTTCACCGAGCTGCTTTCCCAGATTGTAGCGGGAGCTGATGTCATCTGTTAAAAAAGAAGAACATTTAGCTGACTGGACACAAAATCTTATTCAATTATAAACCAAATAAAACACAGAGTTTACAACAAATAAGACTTTCTCCATAAGAAAAAAGATTTTAGGAAATGAAGGAAGTGAAAACTTCTTTACTCTGTTAAAAATAATTTGGGAAATATTTGAAAATGGAAAAAAATCACAGGAGGGCGAATAATTTTGACTTCAACTGTATAATTTTAAAATGTTTGATGAGCCTAAACAAATGTTATGAATTCTAGCAATAAACTTACTATTGTCCAAACAGGTCTCATCATCTGCTGTAAGACTCAGTGCAGAATCATCAGCGGAGTCATCTTGTGAGACCTTCTGATTCAGTGAAGACTCCGAGTCTTCATCCAGTGCAGAGTCAATGTCAACCTGCACAGAGTCTCCGCTGAACGCTTCAAAGATGCCGTCTGTTGAGAACTGCTGGCTCACTGGAGATTCAAAGCTATTCACTTTAGATTTCACAGTGGAGTCCAAGTCTTCTTCTGCTGGAGCATCAGGAATAGAAGGTTGGAGAACCTCCAGCTCCAGATTGTTCACAGCTGTATGGAAGAATTTCGAGCTACTGATCGGCTCGTCCTGAAGGTCGTGGATCTCCAGCACAGGGAGCGGATCTAAAGAGGGGAAGGAATATCATTAATATGATTCTGTAACTCTTGATTAGATATTTGAAAAGTTCATTTGCAAAAACATCACTCAATGTATTTAATATTTATTTTTGATCTTCATGTTTTTTCTGTATTGAAGTGATAATTAGCAATAAAAAGTATGTTTAAACTATATATCCAAAGGCATAAATACAATTAATTATGAATTTCTTCTGTAAAACACAAAACAATGCCTATTCTGAAGAATATTCCTGAAATCAGCAGCCATTAAACTTCACTGTAGGAACTCAAAATACTGTAAGTCAATGGCTGAATTCAGTATTTTTGTTCAACACAAGAAAGCATCTCAAACAGGTTTGAGAAATAAATTATGACAGAATATTCATGTTTATGTGAACTGTCTCTTTAAGAAACTACCTAAAATCCTCAAATGTTTCCAGTTAATTTTATTTCTTATCTTTAAACAGCTACTCTGACATGTTCGGTGTGTTTAACAGTATGTTTTTTAGTAATTAAAATTCATAAACCTAATTTACCATCAACAGTAGCTCTTCTGGGGAAACAGGCTTGGAAGAGGGAAGACTTTTTCTGTCTCCCTGTCTGTTTTCTTGCAACGACGGGCGGGTCATCAGTTATCGGATGACGGTGGTTTTCTGCCGTGTTGCCGGTGGATGCGAGTGGCTCACGGGGTGGTTTGTGTGCACACTTGATACCGAACGCTTTCTTTAAACGGGAAATTAACTTTGAAAAAGCCATTTTATCACCGTTGTGTGGAATCGCAGTAAGTACTGAACTACTTGTCATCCAAAGAAGCAATGAGGGTTTCTGCTGGATTCAGTCAGCGTTAATTAGCCACTACTGATGTCAGAGTTACGTGGTTCCATTTGGAACGCGAAAGAACATTTTCAAAACACGCGGGGACTTTTTAAAACACAATAACTTAAACAACTAATGCAGGGCCGCGCTAGACTGACTGGCTAATTCGCCTTAAAGTGACCACACCTCCACGTTATATACACACACACACACACATATATATATATGTGTGCGTGATAATAGTTTTTCTTCTGGAGAAAGTCTTATTTGTTTTATTTCAGCTAGAATAAAAACAGTTTGAATTTTTTAAAGAACATTTTAAGGTCAAAATGATTAGCACCTTCAAGCTATATTTTTTCAAGATAGTCTATAGAACAAACCATCATTATACAATAACTTGCCTCATTACCCTAACCTGCCTAGTTAACCTAATTAACCTAGTTAAGCCTTTAAATGTCCCTTTAAGCTGTTTAGAAGTGTCTTGAAAAATGTCTAGTCAAATATTATGTTCTGTCATCATGGCAAAGATGAATTAAATCAGTTATTAAAAATGAGTTAAAACTATTATGTTTAGAAATGAGCTGAAAAAAATCTGCTCTCTGTTAAACAGAAATTGGGAGAAAAAAAATTACAGGGGGGTTAATAATTCAGGGGGGCTAATAATTCTGACTTTAACTGTATGCATATATATATATATATATATATATATATATATATATATATATATATATATATATATATATATATATATATATATATATAGGTCTGCATGTTATTACAAAACACATTCATACAATTCACACCTGATTACAGTGTTCTTGTTCTTGTTTTTTCTTTTTAGGAGCCGAAAGACAGATGTGGTAAGATTTAAGATGCAGAAATAATATTTTAAAATTTCTTTTATTGACATGATATATTACTAACTCTGACCAGTCTGATGAGGTCAGAGGTTTTTTATGTGAGAACAGTCTTGTTTCAACCCTTCACAGGTTTCCAAGGTGTCTGAGTTTCCATGTCCCATCTGCAGTCGAGTATACCCCATGCAGAAACGCCTGACACAACACATGAAGACACACAGCACAGAGAAACCTCACATGTGTGACAAGGTAAAGCTTTTGAATGCTGCAAACAAACTCTGGAGGGAAAAAAGCTGAGTTCATAAGACATGTTCAATTCCACCGAATGCCTGTTTTGTTATGGTTGGTTTAATGAGGATTCAGTCCACTTCAATATAATAGTAATTGTTGAAGGAAGTGATTATCTGTAGAGCAGCTCTAACACAGGCAGGAAACACTGCTTTTCATTTACTATGTTAACACTAGTGTAAATGTGTTGCTTTGCAGTTTGGGAAAAGAAGCGGTACACTTTCAAAATGCATCTTTTCACACACATACAAAACTGTGGCAACAGCCTGTAAGTGAGATGTCTGGACAAGTATATATGTTTGTTTCCCTATAAAAATGTTTACTTGTTTGATGAACAGTCATAGTATCTATTTCTATCTGTGATCCTTTGTCAGGTTTAAGTGTGAGTTCTGCAGGTTCTTGTGATGTTTTTAATTATTAGGACTGTTTATACTTCCAATAGGGCTGGGCGATTAATAGCAGACAATAATTTGTGCATTTTCTCAGTAAAGCTGGTTCTAATAAACATCCAGCACATGCGTTCAGATGCAGTAGCTTTTACTACACACTACACTGAGTTATTTACACTGATAAGCTATGCAAAACTCTGATTAGATTTAATCTATTGATAATGACAAACAAATAATCATTCTGTGATAATGACAGCTGCATCACTTCTCAAACTTTGTGTAATAAAGGCTGCACTTGAAATTACGGCATTACAGACCATTTAGGGCAGTGTTTCTTAACCACGTTCCTGGAGGACCACCAGCTCTGCACATTTTCCAAATCTTCCTAATCAAACACACCTGAGTCAGATCATCAGCTCTTTAGCAGAGACTGAAAGACCTGTAATAGATGTGACAAATTAGACATCCAAAACATGCAGTGTTGGTGGTCCTCCAGGAACGTGGTTGAGAAACACTGATTTAAAGGTATGTAAACAACCTAATTAAGGTCCTAACCTATTTCATGTTTTGCACGTTAAATTTCTGTAGCTTTAGAGAATTCAAAATAGTACAATATTCTGTTTATTCAACAAGTGCTAGTGGTATTTCCTGGGTTTCTTTATGGGCATTTGGGGTTTCTGTGAGAGCACCCTCTGGCTTTTGGCAGAGATTTACTATAGATCACACCATGCCTCCCTGACAAGATATGCATGAGAATGTATGATTTGCTCAATCGAGTTCACAATTTTTCATTACCAATAATGAAACAGGGCTGTTCAATATTTGATTCTGATTGGCTAATGAACATTTTGAGGTCTGCAATTTATTTTTATGGAATCAAACAGCTAAAGAAGTTCCAGGCAGGCACTATGCTGAATGATTTCAATTGTTTCATAGACCACAAATGGCAGAAATCTCATCACAGTAAAACTATAGGCTTTAGGTGTGGTAACTGTAGTACATGTGGGATAAATGACTCTGATCTATTGAAGTTGCAGTACTTTTCTAACAATTCAATGCCTGTCAACAATTATGCCTTAGTTAAATTGGTAGAATGTTTTCTGATCATGTCTGTTTGTCTTTACCCAGGTGAAAAGCCCTTTTGTGCCACTTCACGATGCAACACAGGAAGAACTCATTTATAATAACTGAGACTTTCGAAGAGTGAAACACTCTTTGACGGCAGACGCTAGGGTTGTGCCGATAGACGATGCCATCTTCCATCGCAGATGGCCGACAAACTTCACGGTGCTGAGCTGGCATTGGGATCCATCGCCTCGCCCCATATTTATATTTATATGTAACTTATTATGTAACTTATTATTTGCATATCTATCCCTATGAGGAAAAGATTTTTCAGATTTCAGAAAATAATACCCTCTCTGAATGTAGCTATTAAAGAGACAGGATCCTTAAATTATTTGTTTCAGACACTCTGAGAAAAGATTCAGAATCTGTTGCAAATGGGTGTAAATCATTTGACTTGCAAAACAAAATGAAGGAACTTTAATATAACATTGTGTTTAAAAAAGCGCACAGACTGACAAAACGTAAGTGTAGGGGAAGTAGCTTTGTATTAAAGTCTCTGCCTGTGTATAATAAATATAAATGTGTATATATATATTTTATCCTAGACTCACATGGCCTTGCATGCATGTTTGAGGCCTCATAAATGCACCAGCTGCAGTTTTGCCTCTAAAAACATGAAAGACCTGCGACACCACATGATGACACACACCAACGAGAAGCCTTACTCCTGCCAGGTGTGCGCCTAAAGGTGAGCAACTGAGAAAGAATCATTCAAATAAATTAGCAAATCTTAGAATTTGTACTGTTTACATTATTAATACAGACACAATCATAAATGTTTCCCCAAATTAAACAAAGAAACACATTGCCCCTCATATTGAAACTCTCATAAATTATTTTTAGGTTCAACCGTAACGGCCATCCACATGGAGAGGCTTCACACTCAGGAGCCATCTCCCCGTAAAGCTCGCACCATCCCCTCACAGCAGACCATCATCATCAACAGTGATGAAGAAGCTTTAGCCACACTGCAGAGTAAGTGCAGGAATAAATATAATTGAGTGGAGGAACTATGACGTCAATTTTTATGCAAAAATCCTGAAGCGAATTCCGGTTCCCTTGTCCCAAAGTCAATGGGTTTTTTAAAATGTGGTTTTGGTTAAATCACTTAAATAAGGTTTGTTGCTACCACAAACTCAAGATACTTTCACACTTTATTTTACGACACAAAACACATCAGATACATCCCACTTTTGATTTTATTTGTTTTTATCAGAGACATTATACGTCTTCCAGCTGAACTGGTCTGGAATGCAACCCGCTTTAAATTTACAGCTTGTGTTGGACATTTGGATTTGTCTGTTATTTGGTGAAAGTGTTTTCATAAATCATATTTTATATAGGTTGTTGTATTTTTTCTTATTGGGCCTTCATATTGTGTGTAGATAATGACTAGTAGAGACCATTATGACAGATTCATTTGTTTTATCAGGGTTAGGGTATCATTTATTTAAATAAAGCTATTTAATAAAGATTCTGCTTACTATAGGACACTGTCTCTTCCCTGCTTTCAGTAATGCAAAAGTTGTGAATAAATTTGTAAATTATATATAAATATTCACTATCTAATGATTTTTTTGTCTTTTTTTCTTCATGTGAACAAATGTTTAATTATAAATGCAATATTTACACTCCTCCTTAAACTCAATTATACTCACCTTAGAACGTATATCATATGTGACTGTATGGGCTGCTTTTCTCAGTACTTCATAACAAAAAAGATTATTGATGTTCTCTATCCATGACGGCATTTGCAATGGTTTAATAGACTTTTTGATAGACCTTATTTCTGTCTATGAAAAAGAATATGGGATTTGTAATTGACAGTCATAGCTAGGTTTTCACTAAGGTTAACGGGCTATGTGCACACAGGCAATACACTTATTTAAACATGTGTTATGATTAGAATATATAGGCACATTTCTAAAACAGTACAGTACATGTTTGAAAACGTATACACCAACTGTAAAGCAAAACAAATGTATTTCTCATTGGGAAACTATCCAAAAGGCATGTACTGTAGGTCTGTATAAATGTTGTGTGAGGATTATCCTGTTGGACAAAACGTGTAAGTGTAATGAACTGTGTTTCAACACAGAGCTAATTATTTGCAATCTTCGAGAAGTCTATAGGAAAATCTTATGGGGATTTTATTGAAGGAACCAGTTTTATGCTAGCAGCCGATTGGCCTACAAGAGAACATCATAGTTCCTCCACTCTATACTGTAGTCACACAGCCCTGGTCTGTTTATTAGACACATCTTGTTACTTTGTTTCATTATATTTCTTCTTTTGTGATTTATAGATTTGCAGGCGGGTCAAACGGTCATCAGCCCAGAGAGGTTACAGCAAGCGTTGGGTCAGGAACACATCATTGTGGCTCTGGATCAAAGTCTTTCTGACCAGGTACTGCACAGCTACACACTTTCTCATTCACAGCCTGTAATTAATGTTGGTTGGTTATGAAAAATCACAAAGAAGAGCTTTACATTTGAGATTGTATCTAATGCAAGGTGGTTTAGATTTTATAAAGTGGTAAATGTATAAATGTAATATAAATTCAGGTTTTAAAGGCATGTTTTTGACAAAACGCTTCTTTTTCTAGGAGGAGGCGGCATATATTCAGCAGATCACAACAGTAGATGGACAGACCGTACAGCACTTAATGACCGGAGACAACCAGGTCACTGAGGTATGACTCAATTAATAAAGCTTTTTTCAGACAAGCAGTAAACACACACTCTAAAGTTTGGTTTTTAACAGATTTTTAATTTGAACTACATTTTCTAAAATATATAAAATAATAAGTGATTAAGGTTTTAAACCTTTTTGTTTAAATACTTTTGCAGACAAAGTAGCAAAATTTTGTGGTTTGAAGGATAGTGGAAAGTATAAAGATTTCAGTTAATAATTTATTTGTATTTTGGTGCTAAACTATGATATTAAAATAGAGTTTAGGAACATGTTATCAACTGATTCTTGTTTTAATTATGTCTGACAAGATTCTTAGGTCTATTATCTATTGTTACACTGAATTATATTTTAGTTTGTGTCTTCTCATAATCATTGTAAAAAGTTTGACAGTCTACAAAAAAGTTAGGATTAAGTGATTTTCTCCTAAAAACACGCAAAATAATATAAAAACAAGCTTATTTTGCTTTTGCACTTTCATATTTTGTTTTAATGAAAAGCTGCCTTAATGTTGACACCTTTTTGTGAAAACAAGACTATATTTTTTTCTTGTTGTTGTGAGTTTATGATGTTTAAAAGGAATGCTGTAACATTAAGGTGAGACACATGTAATGTGTGCGACAGATCAAGGATGAGGCAGGAATCGATTCAGAATTTAAGCATTTTACTCAATGGTTTAAGCAAAAGATGTAACAATAATAGTAGAAAAAGAAATAAACATTTACAATATTGTCTTTAAACTAAAACAACGATGATACGCCAAATCAAAGAGATTAACAAAACAAAACAATCCTTAAATCTAATGTCTAAACTAGGCGACAAAAATAAATAATATCGATATCTTCAGTCGATATCGATACGACACCCGATGTAAACTAATTAAACTACAAACTCAAAACTACACAGGGGGCGAAACTCAAACTAATCCTAAAAAAATCAATCTAAACTAAAACAAACCTTACAAGAAGGTCATAAAGTTCAGTTTAGAATCACAACAACCATCAAAGCCTTTACTCAAACCCAGCAAAGTTTAACAAGTAAACTCGAATTACCACAGTAAATAACAAATAATAATAAAAATAATAAATCATCTAATAGCCTAAGCATGACAAAAAATGCAACAGCGTGGCACCCAAAGGTATGCCGAGGCAGAGCGCACACCAAACACTGATCTGTAGCAGCTTTAAATCTCCGCGACTCATCCGGGGATTGGTTGATCTGGCACCATCATATTAATGATGGACGGTTAACTGAACCTATAAGAAAACTAAGAGTGGAGTGAGAAGCTGAGAGAGAAGGGTGAGGAAAATAAATACACAAAAGTAACATCCAAAACAATATATAGTTTTAATGAATCTTACTCCCAACCACTTTACTTTGTTTTGTTTTTTCCCAATCTTTTAATTACTTAGAGACAAAGAAGAAAGTTTTGCAGTGTATGTTTGATTAGGGATGAAGTATACAGGACATATTTTAATATATGATAAAAAACTAAAGCTAAATCACACTTATAGTTTTGACTCTTGAAAATAACACCAGTAAGCGCCTTAAGCCTCATATTTCCTTGTGTTAAATGGCAAAATTAAATTTACTGCCTCTTCCACTCCCTTTTCTCAGGTCCAGTATATTATCTCTCAGGATGGAGTTCAGCATTTGCTCCCAAGAGAGTATGTGCTGGTATCATGGGAAACACATTCAGGTTAGTCTTTGTGCTTTACATCATTCATAACCCAAGAGTCCAGAACTCCTCATGGTTTTTAATGAACAGTTCACTGATGGCTCATCTGATCTGTAACTGCAACCCAAGAAGCATTTTTAGCTTTTTATGGTCTGTTGGATGCTTTTTCATCATCATGACTAAAACCCTGACTTTGAATTGCAGATGGGGGACTGGCAAATCACTCACATTCAGTATGAACATGATGGGATGTTTCTACAGGAACAACAGGTTGAGTTCAGAGCCAATACTGGCACACTTGTTTACTTTGTTCATGTTGTAATTACTGTAATTCAAATGTAACATGATTGCTTATAAATACTTGAACTGTTTGTGTTTACTTAACATTAACAGTAAAACCAATGCATGATGTATGTCTTAACTAAATCAGAAACTTTTATTGTTTTGTTTTGTTAAACATTTTGAGAGGCCTGAAAACAAACCTTTGAAAATTGGTTTGAAAGACCAAGTTTTTGAAAATGCTACAGATTTAAATTAAAATGTTTTCTTTGTAGATTACATGGCATGTAAGTGTAGATTACAGATTACTTAACAATACAACAAAACTATAAACATCATATGTTTGCAGGCACATAGTGTATTTTATAAAGAGAAATTGCCAACTACTGGCCTGACATAAATAGTACAGCATTTTTCGGCCTTTTCACAGACTCATCTGAATGTCACATTCTCATGTTACGATGTTTGTATTTTAAAACATTTCTAAAAACAGTTCTGAATTCACAGTAAAATATTGGAATTTTATATGGATGATTTGCTGATGTCGCAGTGACTGATATGTTTAGGCTTTGGGTCAGCGCTGGACTGTATTCTTTAAAAGTGTAGTTCTAAAAGTGCGCCTTAATGACGCCAGTGGCAACTGCAGTGTGTGTTATAAATGACTGGATGCTGTTCAAACCTCATGCCAGATTTTTGTCACTGGGACTAGATCACAATATAAGCCACATCACAAGTGAGTTCAAAAATATATATTTTTATTAGAGACATACACAAAAACAACTGTAACAATAAAGAAGTGAATAATACAATAACAAGACACTATATATTAACAGCAAAGATGTCAACTGGCTACTCCAGCATGAACCAGTCGTGGTAAGGCATCTGTCCTAGAAGAATTCTGTGCTCTGGAATCTGCTGCAGACAAGCCCACATCAGATCACAGCATTCTGTGAAAAACAAAAGGAGAGGTGAGATTATTATTATTATTATTAGTAAACTGTTTTTTAACTTGTTCTTTGATGAATATCTCACCTTGAGAGAGGGTAAATGTGGACCAGTCATGCTCCAGGTAGTACAGGTCATACGTCGTTGGGAAATCTCCATGCAGCAATGTGAAGAGAAGAACCCCAAGAGAATAGACAGTCGCTGGTTTGGCATGGTAACATCCTCTTTTGTAAAACTCTGGCGGCATGTACGCTTCTGTGCCTGGAGGAGAGACATTTAGTTAAATCTCTGTGTCAGCATCATGTTGATATATATACCAGATGGGTTTCAGGTGTGCTAATTACTGAGCTTTTAAACCGTATATTAATAATGCTTATGTACATTCATAACTAGTGTTGTCAAAAGTATCGATACTGACACTCATCACAGTCATATTTGCTGAGCATGTGAACACAAATGGCCAATCAGTGGTGTTTAACAGCATTCAATTGGACATTTTTAAAATGTCAGTCCCAAAGTCGATACTTTTGACAACCCTATTTAAAACACCTACCAGAAAAGGTGGAGTATGCTGATTCCATCATGTAATCTCCGCAGCCAAAGTCAATCAGCTTGACCTCCAGAGTGTTTGGGTTTACAAGCAGGTTTTGCAGCTTAATGTCTCTGTGGAATACTTCCCGGTAGCAGCAAACATTGGCAGCATGAACAGCTTGACCCATGATAGTTTGTGCCGTTTGCTCGGTGAGGACGCCTCCGTTGAGTTGCAGAAATGCCTCCAGGTCCATACTTGGCGTAGGCCGCTCCATGACCATGACATAATGGTCTTTGAAGACCTGCCAGTCAAGGAGCTGAATTATATTGGCACACCTGGAGCCACTGCTGGCCATACTTGCCAAGGTGATCTCTAGAGGTGGCTGGTCATGAGACTGAAAACAAAATAATAATGTTGGTTTTCAAACAAGGATTTTTAACCACAGCCTGTTGTCTAATATTAAATATAAGACATTTTGAGTTGAACACAGTGACTGAGAAGAGAAAAACAGAAAGTGTAGTGTACTTACAGAGCAGAGATCCTGCATACGTGGTGTCATCTGGGCAAATTTAACAGCCACCTGTTTAAAGAAATAAGCGAACAATTAACATGTGCATCCAGATCATTTCATTCAAATCCTGAACAGAGGTTTCATCAATTTGAATTCTCAGAAATGTCAAAACAATGAAAGCATGTTTCTGATGATGTTCTTTAAATAGTGAACTTCATCAAAGAATTTGAGTCTACAGAAATGAATACCTGCAGACCATCCTGTATGCGGATCCCCTCAAAAACAGAGCCGAAACCTCCTTCACCGAGCTGCTTTCCCAGATTGTAGCGGGAGCTGATGTCATCTGTTAAAAAAGAAGAACATTTAGCTGACTGGACACAAAATCTTATTAAATTATAAACCAAATAAAACACAGAGTTTACAACAAATAAGACTTTCTCCATAAGAAAAAAATATTATAGGAAATGAAGGAAGTGAAAACTTCTTTACTCTGTTAAAAATAATTTGGGAAATATTTGAAAATGGAAAAAAATCACAGGAGGGCGAATAATTTTGACTTCAACTGTATAATTTTAAAATGTTTGATGAGCCTAAACAAATGTTATGAATTATAGCAATAAACTTACTATTGTCCAAACAGGTCTCATCATCTGCTGTAAGACTCAGTGCAGAATCATCAGCGGAGTCATCTTGTGAGACCTTCTGATTCAGTGAAGACTCCGAGTCTTCATCCAGTGCAGAGTCAATGTCAACCTGCACAGAGTCTCCGCTGAACGCTTCAAAGATGCCATCTGTTGAGAACTGCTGGCTCACTGGAGATTCAAAGCTGTTCACTTCAGATTTCACAGTGGAGTCCAAGTCTTCTTCTGCTGGAGCATCAGGAATTGAAGGTTGGAGAACCTCCAGCTCCAGATTGTTCACAGCAGTGTGAAAGAATTTCGAGCTACTGATCGGCTCGTCCTGTAGGTCATGGATCTCCAGCACAGGGAGCGGATCTAAAGAGGGGAAGGAATATCATTAATATGATTCTGTAACTCTTTTGACTAGATATTTGAAGTTAATTTGCAAAGACATCACTCAATGTATTTTATTATAATCTTGCAGTTTCTCTGTATTGAAGTGATAATTAGCAATAAAAAAGTATGTTTAAACTATATATCTAAAGGCATAAATACAATTAATTATGAATTTCTTCTTTTAAACACAAAAATAGACCTATTCTGAAGAATATTCCTGAAATCAGCAGCCATTAAACTTCACTGTAGGAACTCAAAATACTGGAAGTCAATGGCTGAATTCAGTATTTGTGTTCAACACAAGAAAGCACCTGAAACAGGTTTTAGGAGTGAATTATGACAGAATATTCACGTTTATGTGAACTGTCCCTTTTAAGAAATTACCTAAAATTCTTAAATGTTTCTAGTCAATTTTATTTCTTATCTTTAAACAGCTACTCTGACATGTTCGGTGTGTTTTAGCATTGTTTTAGTAATTAAAATTCATAAACCTAATTTACCATCAACAGTAGCTCTTCTGGGGAAACAGGCTTGGAAGAGGGGCGGGTCATCGGGTATCGGATGACGGTGGTTTTCTGCCGTGTTGCCGGTGGATGTGAGTGGCTCACGGGGTGGTTCGTGTGCACGCTTGATACCGAACGCTTTCTTTAAACGGGAAATTAACTTTGAAAAGGCCATTTTATCACCGTTGTGTGGAATCGCAGTAAATACTGAACTACTAGTCGTCGAAAGAAGCAATGAGGGTTTCTGCTTGATTCAGTCAGCGTTAATTAGCCACTGATGATGTCAGAGTTACGTGGTTCCATTTGGAACGCGAAAGAACATTTTCAAAACACGCGGGGACTTTTTAAAACACAATAACTCAAACAACTAATGCAGGGCCGCGCTAGACTGACTGGCTAATTTGCCTTAAAGTGCCCACACATCCACGTTATACACACACACACACACACACACTTAGGTCAGAATTATTATCCCCCTTTTTCTTTTCAGTTTAGTCCCATTATTAATCTTAGCTGACACAGCAGATTGAACCGCCAACTTTTCCAGCATATGTTTTACACAGCAGATGCTCTTCCTGCTGCAAGCCACCTCTGGGAAACCTTTTAATTTTTTCTCTATTAAATATTTCCAAAATTACATTTAAGAGAGCAATACAATTTTCACAGTATGTCTGATATTTTTCTTCTGCAGTTTTATTAATTATTGAGTATAGTATAAATATTACTTATTATTAAGTCTTATTTGTTTTGGCTAGAATAAAAGCAGTTTTTATAAAAAAAAAAAAAACATTTTAAGGTCATAATATTAGCCCATTTAAGCTTTTTTTTTTCCAATGGTCCACAGAACAAACCATCATTATACAATAACTTGCCTAATTACCCTAACCTGCCTAGTTACCCTAACTAACCTAGTTAAGCCTTTAAATGTCATTTTAAGCTGTTTAGAAGTGTCTTGAAAAATGTCCAGTCAAATATTATTTACTGTGATTATAGCAAAGATAAAATAAGTCTTTCACGATGTAATTTCTCATTTTAATAATAGTTTTAAAGGATGTGTGGTATTTAGTGACTCATTATGTTTTTAATTTAAATTAACTAATTTAGTAATGTTTGTATGTAACTGGACTTGTAAAAAAATTTTTATCTAAAACTTCTTCTCAATTAACATTAGTGACAACATTAGAAAACCATAGATAAGAGCTGACAGTTACTTACAGCCATTTATTTATTGCCATCCTGGGTTTTGCTTTCATTTGCAAATTTCTTTCAAAATGTAGCACTTAATATTTAGTTAGTTTCTGTCATTTGAAAGTAATTGTTTACAGTATTGCAATATTTCTGTCTCTATTGTAATGTTACACTACTTTTGCATTGAATCTGAGCTCATTTTCGATATCATGGGTATGACCTATTATCTAGACTGTATATCAGTGGTTCCTAACTGTTTAGAGTGGCATACTCCTAACATCCTTCTCCATTCTCTTTTCCGCTCAGACTGCAGTCTCTTCATTTAAGCACAATATTTGCAATTTAAATAAACATTTTCTGTGAATTCTTTACCTTTATGAATTCTTCTTTTTTTACATGAATAATGTTTAGAATAAAGTATTAAGAAAAATATACAACTATAGTCAAAATTAAGTTATCCATGCATTAACTGAGCCCGCCAGTAGGTGGCAGTAAAGCCATGTTTTAAGTGAATAAGACATTTATTCAGTAACAAAGCAACGGTTGCATTTATGAACAGGTCAATGAATCGACTCTCACAATTCATTTCAACCACAGATTCATTCACCAAAATAAACCACTCTAGCCGAAGAAACCACTGGACCGATGTGAATGCTACCAGGTTGGAATAATGATTAATATTCTTGTAGATTGAAGATTTTGTTGACATTAGGTTTTATAGAGTTACAAAAAAGGTAAAAAAATGTTTTAACTGCGAACTGTACTGATTTTGTGTGAACATGCTACATGCTAACACTGTCATGGCATCCAACAACTGCAACCAGCAGCAGGGCATCCAGCATGACGTTTAGTGTTTACTGTTGAGTAGAAACACGACACACACATTATTTATTATCAACACACACACACATAGAGACAGACGGAATATCAGAAACTTATCTCAGCTCCAAATTAACATCACAAACTGCCCTGAGAAGTAACACAGACTTCTTCCAGAATCATTAGTCATTTATAAGTTTTTGTAAGTTTTATTTATAGCCTTTGTAAATAGTGAAAGAAATTTATCTTTGTGTTCCTACAATTTTTAGCCTTGTAAAGGTAAAATAAATATGTATAGAGAAAACTGTATTTAAGAAGAATAATGGACATGTCTCTGTGGATGCTGCTTTAATGACAGTCTGTATATAACGGTAGGCTGGAGGATTGACGTCATATTGCTATGAAACAGTTGCTAGCTGTAGCTAAAATGCTTATAAAGAAGGTTCTGATCATTTGCAATTATATCTTTAGCTTCTTTAGTTTTACAGATATGTCTTTCTTTAAACATGGCTACAGACAGGAACTTTAAATGCAAACCAAATAGATCAAAGCCTCTTTATCTGAATCTAACACTGATTTTCTTGCAGCTGTCGTGCTATAATATTGTACAATTCTGGTTTTACAAAGCTGTTGTCTGCTGCATATGATCAGTGGTGGAAAGAGTACAGAAATATCATACTTAAGTAAAAGTACCATGACTTGCCTATAAATGTAGTGCAAGTAGAGTAAAATTATCTGTTGTATTTATTACTTAAAGTATGAGTAAAAAGCAGTCCTTTCTAAAGTACTCGAGAGTAGTAAGTATTACGCTGTAAAAAGCTGATGCATTGGCGACCATAATTCAATGTCCAGTCAGCGTCTAAAGACATTTTGATATACAATAATGATGTCAAGTGACGTTGATATTTGGTTGATTTTAGGTTATGTTATAAAAGCATCAAGCCAATATCTTAAACCAACATCACGTTAATGTCAAATACTGACCAAAATCCAACATCTGATAGCTGTCATTGTGGTAACGTCCACACAACCTCAAGCTGTAACATCTTTAGACGTTGATTTTAGGTTGGACATCCGATTTTCATTTCCAAACAAAATGCAGCGTCTCCTTGACATTGGAAGACAACGTCAGTCTGATGTCGTGTTGAGGTCTTGTGCCTGCTGGGTGTTTAAGGCCATTTCGGTCATCATACAGTAAACACCCATGATCTTCTCATCAGTGACATGCATCTAAACAGTCTCTGGGTCATTGATTTGATCAAAGATTTTGGACAATTTTAATGCTTGCAAACAGTTTGCTGCAATTATAAATCGCCCAAGTCTTGAGGTAGATCTTTATGTTGCGATTTACTTTCTGTGTGCGATTTAACTGGACAGGAATCACATGACTGATTTTTCATATTCCCATAGACAAGACAAAATAAATTAGTGACTACAGGTTAAAGTAGTGGAGTAAAAGCACCGATACAGCACTGAAAATGTACTCAAGGCAACACACGTTTTTAAAACTGCTTAGTAAATTACAATTTCTGAGAAAATCTCCTCAATTACAGCAGTTTAAGTATTTGTAGTGTTACTTTACACCACTGCTTCTCACTACACAAAGTCTGTCTTGAATAAAAAGGAAATCACTTTAAACATTATTAACACATAATAATAATAATAATAATAATAATATCAAAATCACTTTAGACAGAATTTACACATAATAATAATATCAAAATCACTTTAGACAGTATTAACACAATTATAATATCAACACAAACAGGAAAACAGTTGTTTACTATCATCAAATCCTTCAGTTCCACTCGAGGTCTCCATGATCCATGCCCTGGTTTGGTGGCTCCTGAAAATAGAATTATAAAAAGTCGGTGACCTGATGACCTGAACATTCTTGTATTAAGCAATGTGTTCACTTTATTCAGTAGTCAAAATCATTTCACAGGTAAAAACTGATTCAAATAATCAAATTAATAAAGCAACGATAAAAAGGATGATGAGAAAACACTGATCCTTGTTTGAGACTTATTGAAAGACAGAAACAACATGCTAATTTATGCTAGAATCATGCTAACAACATGCTAGTTCATGCTAACAACATGCTAATTCATGCTAGAAACATACTAGTAACATAATAATTCATGCTAGAATCTTGCTAACAACTCATGCTGGACTGTCTTTAAATGGTTACACTGTTGACTGCAAGGATCTTCAACATTCTTTTTGTCAACTTGATACTTTTTCAAACTAAATAATCTACTTCTAACAGGCTTTTTCAAGCCACTATAAAGTTTGTCTTCAACCTTTATCATGTCTTTGGGAGGAAACCTATGCCTACAATAAGGGGAACATACAAACCCCACACAGAAATGTAAACTGGCCCAGCCGGAACTCGAACCAGCCAACCTCTTGCTGTGAGGCGACAGTGCTAATCACTGAGCTACCGTGCCACCTGGAGGTCATATCTTCTTCAATGGTACAAAGTTGGAGTGTAATGCTGCACAAGAATGATGCTTTGGTTGGGTATGGCTACTTTGGCTCTCAGTTTTGTGTTACAATTTGATTTGATTCTGATTCACAAGTTCTAATTTGTATTCTTGATTGAATTCTTCAGTGTGTTAACCTGAAAATATATAAAGCTAGAAGTTAAAATGTAAGTTCCACACACGCTGTTGTTGAAAGAACACTGTATTTGTTCAGTGGTACAGTGGTGTTCCGTGGTATTGCTGCTTATTAAACTGAAATACACATTCATAAAATGTTTGACAAATTTGTTTGATTAATATCAGCTCCATTGTTTTCCCCGTTTTAAAGCACACAGTTCTTCTTGAGTCTATATCTAGGGCTTGCGAAAATACTTTTGGGCACTTTGTAGAGGCTTTTTAGATCCAAATTCGTCTGTTGTAGTGACGTCCAATCAGTTCCCAATAGATTAAAACAAATTCCTTATGTTTATTTTTCAGAAGCCATCTCACTTACGATTACACCAAATCAGCACTAAATAGTTACGAATTCTAAATAAAAGGCACAACTGTTTTATGCTAACTTTAAATTTCCATCAGCATTGATGCCTACAGGCTTTTTTTTTTAGGTTCTCGTTCTGGAGGTGCTGTCTTGCATGCCATTTGACGGTCCAGGCCAAAAAAATCTGAAAGCAAGGCTGGAGCAGTGGTTGAGGTCAAGGAGGAGCAGCCTGAAGAGGAAGAAGATGACGTTGTTGATGCAGGCGCTCTTGATGATCAAGGTCAGTGGAGTGCAGATTGCATTCTATATATTTCATCATTTCCTATATTTGAATGTATTTTAATTGTACACACAGGTGACAGTGATTATAAACCAGCTGATGAGGAGTCCAGGTCCAGACTGGCTGTCAGGCACTTTACTCCTCCTCCCTCCTGCTCTTCATCATCTAACGCATCTACCTCACGGAAACATCCTCGCAGGATAGTGGGACCTCCTCGCAAATTTCTTCCAGATTCAGGTTAGGGTTAATCTAGCTTTTTGGGTCACAGAGGTATAATAAGTGAAGTTTCACACACACTAATTTCAAGAGGAGTGTGATATGATTGACAGCTGGTCCCTATCAGTATTCATTATCTTGCCAATCGGATTATTTAAAATTTAACATAAATATCCAGCCTAACTTTTCTCCCTATCTTCGCTTTGGAAGACCTCCCCCCATCCATTCATCCCTTCTCCCACTTCCACAACTCTAAGATCGGGCTACACGGTGGCTCAGTGGCTGACACTGCTACCTGACAGCATGGTTCAAGTCCTGGCTGGGCCAGTCGGCATTTCTGTGCGGAGTTTACATGTTCTCCCTGTGTTTGCGTGGGTTTCCTCCAGGTACTCCGGTTTCCTCCCACAGTCAAAGACATGTGACACAATTGAATTAAATAATAGTAACAGTCAAAGGCACTTAATACCAAGCTTCTCTAATTAAGTATGCACTGGTGTCGTTGGCGGTCAATTCCTTCAGAGCTGTCTTTATTAATCAAGGAATAGGCCAAATGATTCGGGGGGAGCTCTCGAGAACTACCTGATCTCATATCCCTCTAAATGGTCATTGACCAGACGGCAGCCCCGGGCTCATCTATCTCTGAGCTCTGGGTTCTCTTTCGGGACAGCATGCCAAACCTACTAACATGGTCAAGCATTATTTAAGTGTGAAAATGTTTAAATAGCAACTTTGATATGAGTGGGATAACCCTAAATTTTATAAACAGAGTCACCAGCAGCACCATCTGAAACCAACAATATAGAGGATCCTCGAGCTTCTGAAGAAGCAAGTTCCTTTGGATTGGAGAACAGATCTTTTTCGTTTTCCAATGGGACAGTAGTGTAAAAAGGAGTCAGCCAGTCAGATTCTGAGAATAGAGATCCTTCATTAAACACCAGCCTCGATGATCTTGAGTTCCTGCCCAAAAAAATGAGGATGACCTTCCAAACGCTTCCTTCAAAAGAAGTACAAAAAATACATGAATCGCAAGTAAGTATTGTTTTACTACTTGTTATGACTGCAGAGGAAGAGGACAAAAGTGTCGGTGAAAGAAAAGAAAATAACAAAAACAAACTAACTCCGCTTAACCTTTTTACCTAACTGAAAACCAGTCTTCAGCGTGTGCCTGGCCTAACTTACCTACTCTAACCCAACCAAACAGAAAAATACAAAGACAGCGCTCACTCCTAAACCTGGGCTATTTCTCAATTTCAAGTACGCAAAAATTGCACTTGCGTCCTTGGAAGTTCAGATTTGCAAAGTTCTTCTCGGTGGAGTTTGCATAACCTGAGGCACATCGTCAAAAACGCTCTATCTTTGTGAATAAACTGACGATTCGAGTTTAAACAACTACATTCTGCCTGATAAAACTTTTAACGCTTTATTTTGTGACACAGTAAAAGAGTATTTTTAAAACCACGTGGGTTTTCCCTTCTGCCATTAGCGTTTGCTGGTTTAGCTGCAATGCATTCTCTGAGCTTCGCAAGTTGCACAAGTCACCTCTCGAAGCATCTTTGGTGAAAAACGCAGAGCAAGTACACATCCGGGAATTTTATCTGTATTTGGCAAGATGTGAACTTTGAATTGGAACAGTTCTTTGGTGACGGTTGATGACGTTTCACAAGGACACAAGAACGCAAGTATAGACAAGAACGCATATTGAGAAACAGCCCAGGTTCGCTAGGTGTTGTAAGAATGTTAGTCGCGTGACATTTCCTCTCCAAATCCTTTGGGGCAACTGCAAAGTTTATCAACAAACGATCTCAGATGAAGAATAAAAATAATGGAAGTAAGCAAGATGGCAATGTCATCTTTGTCAACTCATACCAAAAACAAAAGAAATAACAAAAGGCAGATTAAAACAAACAACAAGGCAGGAACGCAAATGCCTCTGTACGGCTTCTCAATTGTCATCCTTTTAAAAACCTGGCGACCACTCAGATTGGCTGCAGAACCCGCCACATCACCCAAGATAATGAGGATTGACCGATACTACAGCCAATAGCAATCCAAAAGGGGTTGAACCTGTGAAATAGAGAGGATCGAGACAGAGGCTGTTTCTTAATTCCAAGAACGCAGAGAACAAACTTGCGTTCTTGTGGAGACCGGTCTTGCCAGGTGTCCTCAGAAGAACAAACTTGGGAGACAGTGAGAACAGACAACACGTCCTGTGAGAAATGAGATGCTGCATTCTTCCTGATGGCCACATGACCTTCACGCGTTTTTAATGAAAATTTTTTTAAACATTACAGCACTCATACAACGATTTATTGTTTTTCCCTTTTTCAAAATCTATACTATGCATAAAAATATTATAAATACACGTTGAACAATATAAATGAAACTGATTTTAATATAAGTTTCCGCAAACAAACACCCTTAATTTGTTTATTCCTTTATTAAGATGTCCATCCTAATGTTTATATTCACCGTTTCATTTAGGAAAACTATTGAGGTAAATAAGTGATATCTCTGAACTTTAATAATAAATCTGTATATAATGCTCCGCTTCCCACCTCCAGTCGCAATGACTTCTGGGACTTCCAGAGTGAGATCGGTGCTCAAGTCTCAAGTCCTCGATATCAAGAACACATCTGGGAAGTTTCACGCGTCCTCTGTTCTTGCAGTCTTGAGTCAAAGTCAAAGTCAAAGTCAGCTTTATTGTCAATTCAGCCACATGTACAAGACATACAGAGAATCGAAATTGCGTTACTCTCAGACCCAAGGTGCTTAACATTAATATAAAATATATATATAAAAAATAGTAGGGTTTAAGAAAAAAAGAAAATTTAGAAAATTTACAGTTTATACATTGCACATAAATGTGGTCTAAGAAATATACATATGTAATAAAAAAAAAAAAAAAATTGTAAACAATACAGTGACATTAAGGGCATATAGCAATGAGTGCAAAGTAAACCAGAGTTGTGCAGATAAAAAACAGTATAGTGCAAAAAGAACTTGTAAACATGATAATTGTGATAAAGTGACAGTGACATATTGGGAGGTAGTATATGTGTCTGCATAAAGTGACCAGTGCAGATGTGTGTGTGTGTGTGTGTGTGTGTGTGTGTGTGTGTGTGTGTGTGTGTGTGTGTCAGAGTCCAGAGGTGCGAGGGGAGGAGGTGCGTGGGAAGGGAGCGGGGAGCAGAGCTGGGAGAGAGTTCAGCTTCCTGACAGCCTGATGGATGAAGCTGTCTTTCAGTCTGTTGGTCCTGGCCTGGAGACTGCGCAGTCTCCTCCCTGATGGCAGCAGACTGAAGAAGCTGTGCATTGGGTGGGTGGCATCTGCTGTTATGCAGAGGGCTTTACGGGTAAGACGTGTGCTGTAAATGTCCTGAAGGGAGGGGAGAGAGACACCAATGATCTTCTCAGCTGTTCTCACTATGCGTTGAAGTGTTTTCCTGCAGGATGCATTGCAGGTTCCAAACCACACAGTGATGCAGCTGGTCAGGATGCTCTCAATAGTGCCTCTGTAGAAGGTGTACATGATTGGGGCTGGTGCTCTTGCTCTTTTGAGTTTGCGGAGGAAGTAGAGACGCTGCTGTGATTTTTTGGCCAGTGCAGTGGAGTTTTTGGTCCAGGAAAGATCCTCAGTGATGTGTACACCCAGGAACTTGGTGCTGCTCACACGCTCCACAGTCGCACCGTTGATGGTCAGGGGAGCATGGAGAGTGTGCTCTTTCCTGAAGTCAACAACAATCTCTTTCGTCTTCTCCACATTCAAAAAGAGATTGTTGTCTCTGCACCACTCGGCCAGACGGCTCACCTCACTTCTGTAGTTTTCCTCATCGTTTTTGTTGATGAGACCCACCACAGTTGTGTCATCCGCAAACTTGATGAACAGATTGGAGTTGTGTGATGGTGCACAGTCATGAGTGAGCAGGGTGAAGAGGATAGGGCTCAGAACACATCCCTGAGGGGCCCCAGTGTTTAAAGTGATGGTGCTCGATGTGTTACTGCCGGCCCGTACTGCTTGTGGTCTTCCAGTGAGAAAATCCAGCAGCCAGTTACACAGAGAGGTGTTCAGCCCCAGCTGGAGCAGTTTTTGAGAGAGCTGTTGGGGGATGATAGTGTTGAATGCTGAACTGAAGTCTATGAACAGCATACGGACGCAGGAGTCTTTTTTGTCCAGATGTGTGAGTGCTGTGTGAAGTGCAGTGGAGATGGCATCATCAGCCGAGCGGTTGGGCCGATAAGCAAATTGAAACGGGTCCAGGGAGGGGGGGAGGACAGACTTGATGTGCTGCATAACAAGCCGTTCAAAGCACTTCATGATGATAGGAGTCAGTGCAATTGGACGGTAGTCATTAAAGCAGGAGGGAGATGAGTTTTTTGGGACCGGAATGATGGTAGTGGCTTTAAAACAGGTGGGGACAACAGCCTGGGTTAGAGAGATGTTAAAAATGTCTGTGAAGACATTAGTGAGTTCTGATGCACAGTCTCTCAGTACACGACCTGGGATGTTGTCAGGGCCCGGAGCTTTGCGTGCGTTAATCCTGCTGAGAGACCTCCTCACACTGTCCGGAGACAGAGTCATCACCTGGTCACCAGGGGGAGGTGGCATCTTCTGTGCAATGGTGCTGTTTTGTACCTCAAAACGAGCGAAGAATTTGTTTAGCTCGTTCAGCAGGGGGATGGTGCTGTCACATGTCTGTGGTTGGGGTTTGTAGTCTGTGATGGACTGTATTCCTCTCCACAGACTCCGTGTGTCCCTGCTGTCATTAAAGCGATGGGCTATACCTCTGGAGTACTGTCTCTTAGCTTCTCTGATGCCACGGGAAAGGTTGGCTCTAGCTGACTTTAGGCTCGCCTCATCTCCAGCTCTAAAGGCAGTGTTCCTAGCCTTCAGGAGGTTGAAGACCTCTCCTGTTAGCCATGGCTTCTGATTGGGACGGACTGTGATGGTTTTGGTGACTGTTACATCCTCAGTGCATTTGTTTATGTAGGCTGTAACAGTCTCAGCATACTCCTGGAGGTCAGTGGTGTTGTTGTAAGTGGCAGCCTGTTTAAACATATCCCAGTCTGTGGTATTGAAGCAGTCTTGTAAAGCCTCTGAAGAACCTTCTGGCCACACTTGTATCTCCTTGCAAACCGGTTTGGTGACTTTAACGATCGGTCTGTAAGCAGGCATTAGCATGACAGTTAAGTGGTCTGAGGCACCAAGGTGAGTATTGGAACTGAACTTTGGCAGCTGATGATGACGTTACACGAAAACATGAGGACGCAAGACCGCTGAAGAATGCATATTGAGAAACAGCCAGAGAGATTTTGAGATTTTAAAAGTATTTTATTATAAAAAAAAATCTAACAATCAGTACAATTTCAAGTAACACCAAACAAAATGAAGCAAAAACATTTATCTTAAACCAAGTGCAAAAATGAGTTCATCATCAATGACCTCACACAAGATCCCTTTAACCCTTTTACTAAAGCAAGCTAAAAGACAGAAGATCAATCATAGCTTTAACGGACCCAGTCATCGACTTTCGCTTTACGATTTAAAGGGCTAGCATTGCACCAGACCCCCGTAGGTGGTTTCGTTTGAAAGTGTAGAATCTATATTTTATGCACATATGCATAATTTTGTTTTTATTCTACTGTACAAAAGTTATTTACACTTAAATACACAGTATTTTGGATACCTTAGCTGGGTGTTTTACATTGGTTCGTTTTCATATTTTTATTCATATGACACATGTACAAGTTACATCTCAAATGAAAGCTCTTGCCAGTGCTCATACGGTTTTAGCATTCTTTTTACTGAATTATATTCACATATCAAACAGTTGCCGAATGAATCGCTGTGTTTCCATGGTGCAGAAATGAAAACAATACATTTATGATCACTAAGCAGCCCCAGATAGCACAGACAGCTGTCATCTCTTACCTTATGCTGTGTGCTTCAGGGCCATTTCTCCTCTGTTTTTGAGGTGATGTGCATAAGTAATCCTTTTATATGTCTGACGTGGTCCAAACACAGTGAATTATGTTTGATCAAACAAAAGAATAGTGAAACATGAAAACAATGATCGGTCACTGTGGCTTGTACAGCACCTCTCATCAGTTGGAATACAATAACTTTTGCATAGATTACGGTAGAGACATTATATATATACACACACATACACACATATACAGTTGAGTTCAGAATTAATAGTCCCATTTAGAATTTTTTTTCCTTTTTTATATATATTTTCCAAATGATGTTTAACAGAGCAAGGAAGTTTTCACAGTATGTCTGATAATAGTTTTTCTTCTCGAGAAAGTCTTATTTCTTTTATTTCAGCTAGAATAAAAATTGTTTTAATTTTTAAAGATCATTTTAAGTGTCTTGAAAAATATCTAGTCAAATATTATTGACTGTCATCATGGCAAAGATGAAAAAAATCAGTTATTAAAAATGAGTTATTAAAACTATTATGTTTAGAAATGTGTTGAAAAAAAAAATCTTCTCTCTGTTAAACAGAAATTGGGGAAAAAATAAACAGGGGGACTAATAATTCTGACTTCAACTGTGTGTATATGTATATATTCGTAAAATTCACACCTGATTACGGTGTTCTTGTTTCTTCTTTTTAGGAGCCGAAAGATAGATGTGGTAAGATTCAAGATGCAGAAATAATATTAAAAAAATTCTTTTATTGACATTATATTTTACTAACTCTGACCAGTCTCATGAGGGCAGTTTTTTATGTGACAACAGTCTAGTGTCCACCTTTCACAGGTTTCCAAAGTGCCTGAGTTTCCATGTTCTATGGAGCGATTGCTCCATGTTTTAAATTTCTGTCCAGAGATGTCATGTTTTGATCCTCGACTAGTCTCACGTAGTCAAGTGATGCCATTTCGCAGGTCAGAGTTCACCAAGTTTGAACTGTGCACCACAGCGAACTGAGAAACTTAACACATGACCCTGCGTTTTCGGTCTGACGCATTCGCGTGTGTATAAATGGAAGTCTATGGGGAGAAAAGTCAAGTGTGAGTTCTGCGATTACACCTGTAATAACAAGAAGCACCTGCTCAATCATCAGCTGTCCCACACCAACAAAGAAGTGAAGAGTGCAAGCATTCAATGAACAAAGAAGACTTCCTGGTGTCCCACATCACCATTAAACACACTGGTTAGTGTTGTAATTATCAGGAATGTTTATACTTCATGAAGGGCTGGGCGATTTAATAGCAGACAATTTTCATGCACATTTTGTCAGTAAAGCCGGTTCTAGTAAACATCCAGCACATGTGTTCAGATTAGGGTTGGGCATCTAAGCTATAATGCCGATCCGATACGCATCTCGATACAAAGATTACGATCCGATATATTAGCGATACATTTGTGACATATTGCGATGCAACACGATACGATTCACACCCATATCACGATACGATGCGATATTTCAGCACTAACTAATTAGATCAAGTTTATGAGATGATGTGAAAGAGGATGCTGTGCCATTGAATGAGTTTGATTATTTATTAACCAAGCAAAACCAAGACTTTTTTACAAACTGGCTCTTTTCTCAGAGCCAGAGTGTCAGTTTACAGTAGAGGGCCATTTTAGAACCTATAGCACATATTATTTAAGTATTTTCAAGATAAACAGAATGTATAAGTGCAATATATATTAAAAATATATATATATATATATATATATATATATATATTTGCACTCTTTCAACATAAATAAATTTAGCATTGCACAACAAGAATTGTGATTTAACTTTTCAACTATGAAAACAAGTTTTACAAAGATATATTTTGCCACTGATTATTCAAAACTTAAGGTTGTGAACTAGCAGTGTTATGCTGCGTTGAAACATCACTGTCACTGTAAACAACAGGCTAATAAAAATATAACAAACCAGCAATCTTCTTGCTGTGAGGTGGTCAAACTACCCACTGTGCCACCGTGACACCCAATTATTTTTATCATTATTATTATTAATATTATTATTATTATTATTAAATAAAAATTAACAGGAGGAGGTGTTTAAAACCTTCGTTCTCCGTGACACTAGGCTGAATATCTTTACAGATGAACAATGCAATAGCATTCGTTATTGGCGTAGAGCGAGCAGAACTGTTGCGCATGGAAAAAAAAACTTTCAATGCTTTTCTCACCACTTTTGGAGCTGGTTGAAGCAGTGCGAAAGCCGGGGATGCAGAAACACTAGAAGATGCTTTCACAACAACACCGAGGCGCCGCTTCAAGTGAGATATCAGATTAGTCATACTGCCCGCGTATTTTACAGATGCGCGGCACATTTTACAAATTGCATCTGTCCTGTCATGTCGTCCATCCTTAAATCCATAATGTTGCTTGCCATACTTTAGATTTAAAACTCAGTGGGGAATAAAATGTTTGTTTTGCTTCTCGCGCTTTCTGAGGGCGCTCCACTAGCTTCATCCACACCCGTTACACTGAGTTGTAGTGTGTGCACATCCGCAAATCCGTTGCTAAGGCTTACTTTATGTAGGTCGATTAAATTATGCGCCAAAAACAGGTTGACAACACTTGTTAATAAATAAAAAATACATTCTATATTAAAAATATAAGCTGTATCTCGAAAAAATCGATGCATCTCGCAAAAACCGATGCATCTCGATTTGCTTCCAAAATTTCATTCATCCTCTGCTGCTCAACCGATGCACTCGCATCGTGCATGACCGCGTATCGATACATATCGGTTAATCTTCCCATCCCTAGTTCAGATGCAGTAGCATTTACTACACACTACACAGAGTCATTGTACACTGATAAGCTATGCAAAACTCAAATGACAGAGATAATCATTCTGTGATAATGACAGCTGTTTGTGCCACTTCAGCTCATTAGCAGAGACTGAAAGACCTGTAATGGATGTGACAAAGGAGACGTCCAAAACATGCAGTGTTAGTGGTCCTCCAGGAACATGGTTGAGCAACACTGATTTAAAGGTATGTAAACAACCTATTCAAGGTCCTAACCTATTTCATGTTGTACATGGTTAATTTCTGTAGCTTCAGAGAATCCAATAAAGTCCAGATATTGATAAATAATGTTATAGCAGCCGGTTTAACGTTAATATATGATTGAATTGCTTTTTAACAGCAACAAAGTGATACAGTTATGAAATAGTTTGACAACAGCTTTTAAATGTTCATGGGCCAGTGACATCACCACACAGTATGTTGTTACTCCAGTCTCACTTCATAACAGTCGATTGTTTAAAATAAATCTTTCTGGAAGAGTATTTCATAGTCTTGTGTTTATTAGACATAATAAATCAATGAAAATAGTACAATATTCTTTTTATTCAACAAGGGTTAGTGGTATTTCCTGGGTTTCTTCATGGGCATTTCATCATGGGGTTTCTGTGAGAGCGCCCTCTGGCTTTTGGCAGAGATTTACTAAAGATCAGACCATGCCTCCCTGACATGATATGCATGAGAATGTATGATTTGCTCAATCGAGTTTGCAATTTTTCATTACAACTTCTCTCAGGAATTTTTCCAAACTCACTTAAAACTGCAGTTGTTAAACACCTCTTGAAGAAGAGCAACCTGGATAACACCTTATTGAGCAATTACAGGCCAATCTTAAATCTCCCTTTCATTGGCAAAATCATTGAAAAAGTTGTTTTTAACCAGGTTAACAAGTTCTTTAGCTTCAAGGGGTGTTTAGACAATTTTCAGTCTGGTTTCAGAGCACATCACTGTACGGAGAGGGCTCTTATAAAGCTTATCAATGATATACGCCTAAATACAGATTCAGGCAATAGATCACAGCATACTTCTGGATTGGCTGGAAAACTGGTTTGGGCTGTCTGGCACGGTCCTCAAATGGTTTAGATCTTACCTTGAAGGTAGAGGTTACCATGTCAGTATAGGTGACCATAGGTCGAAGTGGACACCCATGACGTGGAGTCCCACAAGGCTCGATTCTGGCACCTCTCCTGTTCAGCCTTTACATGCTCCCTCTGAGCCAAATAATGAAAAAAATAATAATAATCTACCACAGCTATGCTGATGACACTCAGATCTACCTAGCCTTACTGCCTAATGACTACAGCCCCATTGACACCCTCTACCAGTGCATTGATGAAATTAATAGTTGGATGTGCCAAAATTTACTTCAGTTAAACAAAGAGAAAACTGAAGTCATTGCATTTGGGAATAGAGATGAGTTTCTCAAGGTGAATGTGTACCTTGGCACTAAAGGTCAAACAACAAAAAAATAAGGTCAAGAATATTGGTGTGACTCTATAGTCAGATCTGAGTTTCAATAGTCATGTCAAAGCAGTTAGTAAATCAGCATACTATCATCTCAAAAACATTGCAAGAGTCAGATGCTTCGTTTCCAGTGAAGACTTAGAGAAACTTGTTCATGCTTTTATCAGCAGCAGGATGGATTACTGTAATGGACTCCTCATTGGTCTTCCTAAAAAGAAAGTCGGACAGTTACAGCTCATCCAGAACGCTGCGGCCAGGATTCTGACCAGAACCAGAAAATCGGAGCACATGACACCTGTCCTCAGGTGTTTACACCGGCTCCCAGTTACATACAGAATAGACTTTAAATGGCCTAGGACCTCAATACATTACAAATATGCTCACTGAATACAAACCTAACAGATCACTCAGATCTTTAGGATCATATAAACTAGAAATTCCAAGAGTTCAGTCAAAGCGGGGTGAATCAGCTTTCAGCCACTATGCCTCTCGCTGCTGGAATCAGCTTCCAGAAATGATCAGATGTACTCCAACAGTAGACACATTCAAATCAAGACTGAAAACACATCTGTTTAGCTGTGCCTTTACTGAATGAGCACTGAGCTACGTCCAACAAATCGCACTTTTATGTTTTTCTCTTCTTTTTCATTCTTTTATATCACATTTTACCTGTTTTTTTTTTTTTTTAAATCATTTTTATTATTTGTCTTCATTTTTCTTATACTTGTTTCTTTTATTCTTGTTTATGTAAAGCACTTTAATTTGCCACTGTGTATGAAATGTGCTATATAAATAAACTTGCCTTGCCTTACAATTAATGAAACAGGGCTGTTCAGTATTTGATTCTGATCAACATTTTGAGGTCTGCAATTTATTTTCATGGAAGCAAACAGCTAAAGTAGTTCCAGGCAGGCATTATACTGAATGGTTTCAATTGTTTCATAGACCACAAATGGCAAAAATCTAATCACAGTAAAACTATAGGCTTTTTCTGAGCTAGCTAAGAATCTGGTCCCACACACAGCAGTAGTTTAAATACAACAATGTCTCTAGGTGTGGTAACTGTAGTACAAGTGGGATAAATGACTCTGATCAATTAAAGTTGCAGTATTTTTCTAACAATTTAATGCCTGTCATCAATTATTCCTCAGTTAAATTGGTGGAATGTTTTCTGATCATGTCTGTTCATCTTTACCCAGAAACGCCCTTCTCCTGTAAAATGTGCCACTTCACGATGTGACACAGGAAGAACCTGCGGCTACATGTGCAGTGTCGCCACCCTGAGACTTTTAAAGAGTGAAGTGGAACACATCCAGATGAGCCGACCCGGCGACAGCAGACACCTGTTTTCACCCTGGAGCAGATTGAGGAGCTGAGGTTACAGCATGAAAACCAGGAATTTCAAGGGACCATTGTGAGTACATAGATGTGCATCTTGTATGTAATGGGCAGAAAAATTCTAGTATATTCTGCTGCGTAAAACATATGCTGGATAAGTTGGCGGTTGATTCCGCTGTGGCAACCTTTTTTAATAAAGGGACAAAGCCAAAAAGAAAATGAATGAATGAATGAATAAATAACCTGGCAAATGACCATGTAATTAGTGATATAAACAATGACTTGCCATGTATTAAAGGATTTTAAATGCACTTTATGAAGCCAAAGAACCACTAATTATTGCATTCAAAATCATTTAATAAACAGCAAACCATCGATTATTTGATATTGATTTGTTTTTAAACCTAAAGGTAACAGTGGACCCTCTTACTCTCTAAACCATGGAGTCCATAGGGAACAAATCTGTATCCCAAGATGCACTGAGCAACACTACCATCATTTACGAGCAAGGTCAGTAGAAACGTTATCAGTTGTCGATCAGTAATTATATATCTAAAATGTGTGTATTTTTAAAAATTCATCTACACATATTACACCATTCACATTGTGATAATAATATTCAGATTGCTCATTTAAATAAATGTTTACCTTCTCTAATAGCCCAGAACTCAGACCTCTCACCTTAAAATGCTTTAGATCTGCTGCTGTACACGAAAAACAACAGAGAACTACAGGTATTGTGTGGCACATTGGTATTTTGTATTGGAATAAGTCATAATTCTATTGAAATATAAACTGCAGGGTTCCCATGCTTCTTGAAAGTACTTGAATTTCAGACATATGAATACAAAGCCTGGAATGTACTTGCAAACAAACATAGGTCCTTAAAAGTGCATGAATTTTAAGTATCAATAGTAGATAGACGATGCCATCATTCATTGCCAATGGCGATAGACATCACAATGCTGAGCCGACATCACAATCTTCTACCTTGCCTTGTCGCAGCAGCAACCCGCTTGCGAAAAATACACACGCCCTGTTTACACTAATACGTCTTAGTTTAAAATGGCATTTCAGAACAAAACAATCCACGTTCACACTGGCATTTCACCTAGCATTTCTGAAAAGATCTCTTTCCACACTACACCACTGAAAACGCACATCATGTGACTACACACACACACTCTCTCATGCACTCTAGCATACTCACACATCTAAGCTCCAGGCAGTCAGCAAGTGCTTTGAGCACAAAACCCCAGGGAGCAGTGCACGTCGGACAGTATATCAAGGATGTACCGCTGGATCACGTCTCACTATAGTTATTAAATTATAGTTATTATTAGTAATCTTTAATCAAACTTGTCTCTATCTTAGGACTCTTTGTTCTTTTGAATCTATCAATCAATCTTTCACTTTCAGGTTTGTCGATGCCATTATAACGACACAGATCTCTCTGCCTATTCATGCCAGAGTCCTGCGGAAAAAGTTATTGACAGGTGGTATTTTGTGTGCAACTTATCTTTATTTATATATGATTTGGTTATGGGTAAAACAAAGACCATGCGGGTCAGGTAGTTGAAACGGTAGGCTACAAATAATTAATTTGTTATGAATTAATTCATTATTCATAAATAATTAATTCACCACTGGTGACGATGCCATCATCCATTGCGATGTTTCACATTAGACATTGTACTTTGCCAAATGGTTGACATCGCCCAACCCTAATTTAAAGTCGATGGTGTTATTTTAACAATTACTGCTTTCAAAAAACTGAGTGGAAAGAAAATAAGAAATTCATCTTTTACAAATGACAAATAATGAAATTTATCTATACTTCAGGTACCACATTTGAATATTACCAGTACTGAATTCTACTAGGTGTATTGAAGTTTTTTAAGTTGTTTAAAACAGTCAACATGTTTTAAAATGACACATTCAAAACATCATAATTATTACATTTTAATAAACATTAAGTGTTAGTGAAATGTTAAGTACAGGAAGGATTTTCGTGGCACTATGTATGCTGGGGTCTGAATTGCAAAGATGCCCGACTTAAAATAATTAATGATTTAAAAGTCCTTGAATTTGGTGTCCATCAAAGAGTGGGACACTAATGACATCTGACATTAGGCCATACGTAAATTCACTTCAGTGCATCTTCAATTCTATACTTCTATTACAATGTAGATTGTGTCAAAGCAGCTTAACATAGAAGTTCTAGTAAATTGAAACTGTGTCAGTCCAGTTTTCAGAGTTTTAGTTCAGTTCAGTGTGGTTTAATTTTCACTGCTGAAAGTCCAAACAGTAAAGAGCAAATCCATCAAAGTGCAGCTCCACAAGTCCTGAACCATGCAAGCCAGTGGCGACAGCGAAAAGGAACCAACTTCAACAATTGACGAAAGTAAAAGAAAAAACCTTAAGAAACCAGGCCCAGTTGAAATGTTCGTGCTGAGCTGCAGTCTAGGCGCCGGAGACTGGAGAACACGTTCATTGTGAAGAAGCTGCAGGAAGGAAAGTCAAACAAACTAACATAAGTGCAGATGCTGTTCAAATTATAATGTCTTTTGGGAAGTGTTCCCGGCTCCAGTTGTCCTAAAAAAATGCAGAGTAAAAATCCTTTAGAGGATTTGGATTTCAAAAGCATTTGTGTTTGATGTGTATGCTAATGCACAGAGATGTGTCTTTAATCTAGTTTTAAACTGACAGAAAGATCTACCGCCTACAGTTGACTTTGATATTCTGGGAATAATCAAGTGTCCAGAATTAATTGAGCATAGTGGTTGTGAGGGGCTATAATACACCAGGAGCTCCCCCAAATACTGGCGAGCTAAGCTGTTCAGGGCTTTGTAGGTAGTCAATAAAATTTGTAAAAAAGTAAGATTCACAAATGATTATTTTTCCATAGCGAATGATCAGTTTAATCTCTGTTCTCAGGTGGCGGTGCTGAAAACAGATGATAAAGCTCTGGAGACAGGGTCGTGTTCCTGATCTGGCTCTGGGAGTGAAGGCTAATCCTTACAGCCTCAAAAGATTGTAACCTTCCATGTGTCAGAAAATGGAGACACTCTGGTGCAGGAGGCATTCGAGATGGCTGTGGAGCAAGAGGAGACTGCTGTGGCACAGGAAGTGGAACAGGAAGTGGCACAGATTGGCATTGGTGCATATGAAGGTACTGATTTCAGTGTGGTGGAGCAGATCTCTGAGGAGACAACACACAGGTACTACTACTGAATGTCAAAAACAGACAATAGGTGCATTTTCCATTACAAATGTGTGTAAAACTGCGATATTGTGTTGATTAAATATTATTGTGAAGTTTTATGAGACTTAAACTCATTTTCTCACAATAAATAATGCCAACAATCACACAGTGACACAAAGGTGGTTTTATCTGGAAGGTTATAGTGTGTGTGATTTCACAGAGGGCTTGTGGATTCAGAATATCAAGATGAACACAAAAACTAAAAAAAGTTGTGCAAATGCATCTTGTAAAATCTATTTTTCCATTAATAAGAGATCCATATCTTTAAAAAGTTGATTTTGTTTACACCATGTGACCTGTAGATGCAACAATAAAATTAAAAAATGCATTTAATGTACATTTTATTTGCTAAATATTGAAGGATTCGGATTTCTGCTTTCCAATTCGTCTCATCATGGACCATCGTTTATCCTTTTCATCATCCTGTTTCTCAGTATTTAACTGTGAATTGATTTTAACTAATGAATAAGTTAAAACTGCTTACTGTAAGAATGTTCTGTGTCCTTGTTTCTCTTTTTGCCTGTCTATTTTAACTTTGTTTTCAGGAGACACTCAAACCAGGTCATAGGTCATAGAGACCTCTCTCTCTCTCTCTCTCTCTCTCTCTCTCTCTATCTGTTCCTATGACTAGAGGTCCAATACAGAGGAGAAGAAGACACCTGTTTTATTGTCCTGATATATTGCCTATAATTTTATAGCTGTTTGATTGATCTGTTTTTGAGTATAATTAATAGTAATGTAATTCCTTTTTGTGTGGAGACAGACTGTGACTGTGTGTAGCCAAGATATTGCAGCAGACTGTTGATGGAAACAGTCTTGAACCAGCCTGATAACACAGCTGAACGTACAAGAAACATCCTTGAGTCTTTAACACAGATGGTCTTTTGTGTCTATTGTGTTCCTGGTTTAGCTTTTTACAGGTTGGAGATCAGCTCCTAATAACTTAGGGCGACCTCACCTCTAGGCATCAGGTCGCCATCCATATCTGGATACAAATACAAGGCTTTCTTTGACGCACACACTAAGGCCATCCATATCTGGAAGTAGATATTATGTTTCTTTGACGCATGTATTTGGAATTTTCTATTTCTGTTGTAACCAATGAGGACTGTTTACCTGGATCCCACCCTTTCTGGACTTGTGTAAAGAGTATAATTGTTCGATTGTTGAAACTGTAAGCAGAGCGGCCTAGGAACTCATTGAGAGTGTTGAAGCTGGCTTCTGCGAATGAAACTGCAAACTATCTTCAGTAAACTTAATTTATTTTTTTTTAAATCTCTGACTCCGGCTCTTCTTCATCTACCAGACTGGTCATTCTTTGGGTTAAGCTGTAAACAATCCCTACAGTTTTGGTGGAGGACGCGTGGCACTTGTTTACTGGTAACACCATTGATCAATCAACAAAATGAAGGTAGGAAGATTTAAAAATTATAGACTAGGGATTGTCTGTGAAGTAGTGGGTAGTAACGGAACGTTTTTGGTTTTCATTTAGACGTAAATGAAAGGCGCCGGTGGATTCACAGAATTTTGTGGTAGATTGCTGTGGAATCCCTTAGCGAGCTGGTGCATTTTGTGGTACACCTATAGCGATACTGATAAGTGTAACAGTAGTTGAGAGGTGTACCTTCTCCTTCACCCGGAGTTAGGGTACTCATTTGATGGGTGTTTAGGAGGCTTTTGGGACATTCTCGGGCATAAAACCTGGACTGGTTTTCTATTTAGTAGTGGACTAAATTAACCCGAGATTGTAATTGAGTTCCACCACTGCTATCTAACTGCATCACAGACAAAAGGCATGCCATAAGAATAGTGTAGGTCAGATTATTAGGGAAAGAAATAATTGAATAAAAATAACATTATAATAGAGATCCATTAGATAGTAGTGGCCACAAAAGTCAGACAAGATACCTACAAATATCAGGGTGAGGTTGATTGACCAATGATGCACCAGGAGCAATCCCGAGAAAAATATGACCCTAACTGGATTAGACCGGTCTGGACAGTTTGCACATCTTGGGATGGTTTGCAGATTCATCAAGCAGAAGCCAAGCGCTGTTGGTAAGAGTGCCCTCTCAATTTCTTCTTGCTTTTGGTGTTGAACTCAGAATTAAAAAGAAATAGATGAGAGCAGAATGCAGTAAATGGCTCAGCTAAGCTCTCAGGTTTAAAATGATTTTAGAACTGATTTTAAGGGGAAAAAAAAGTATCCCTTTGACATTTAATTGTCATTGAAAAGCTAAAATCTAAATATTGAGGGGCTAGTAGCAAAAACTAAGCACAGAAACTGACAGTAACATTATGGGAATAAAGAATAGCTTATGTTTTGTCTCAGAACATAAGATTCTGTGTGACTGCACTGTTATCTTGGTTTAGCCCTCACCATGACTTTTGACTGAGTTTTGGCTGTAAAAGTAACAGAGACATGTCTGAATGAAAATGTGCCATGTAAGTCTGTGCAAACAAGCAGCTTTATGGTTGGATATATATATATATTTTTAATAATATAAATGTAACATAAATGGGGGTTTCAAATAATACTTTGATGGATGCAGTTAACCCCTGAAAGATCTAAAACTATTGTTGACTGTAACAGCATTACTTTGAAAATGCATGTCAACTCTGTTTTATGATAGATATTACAATGAAATTATGTTTTTGAAGTTAATGTTATGTTTAATGTATGTTTAAATTTAGTAAACATGCATTTTCATTCTGGATTGCTCAAAACTCTCTTTCTCTCTCATTAGATGTCAGCTTAGAGCTGCTATTTGCCTGTTCCATAACAATTGATAAGCACAGTGCTCAGTTGGAAATCACAAAACACAGATGCAAAGGAAATGCTAGAATGAATACAGAAATTCTACATTTCAATTTGTATACACTAATAGAGGTATTAGTAATTAAAAATCAAGGTTAACAAATAAGAGATTGCAAAATGTTTTTTTGTTTGTTTTCCCAGTGATGGGTTTCGGCTGGAAAGGGCACCAGCTGCATAAAAACGTGCTGGATAGGTTGGCAGTTCATTCCGCTGTGGCGACCCTGGATTAATAAAGGGACTAAGTGAACAGAGAAATGAATGAATGAAAATGCTTTTGTTAAAGCATCTTGAAAAACACTAATATACCCGCTGAGCTATAGAGATAATTAATTTGAACAGTTGTTATTACTGTTTGGAAATTTCTTGTCTTGTCTTCAGTGGTTTATTACTGTTTGTAACTTTTGTCTTATCTTTAGTCTCCACCATCACATACAGGGCCTGATGGCTATACTGAGGTAGCAGACCCTGACACTGAATGAATCAGGGTGATATCTAAACTCCCTGAATAATCTCAGCTTGATATTCAGTTGATTTAAGTGTTTGATTAACCTGTCTCAATGTTTGAATTCTAGTAGGTAGTCTCAATGGCTTTCATGGTTCTTGACTGCACTTTCCCATGTAGAAAATTCTGAATCAAGAAGGAGGCCTGCACAGGAGCTTGCAGTGTGAGTGGCAGTTGACCGGTGGGCACGAAGGGGGGTTCCCTAAGACGGGTAAGATTTTCCCTTGGCCAAAGCGGAAAACAACCTAAGGCATGGGACCCCTCGTAAACCCCGGGGCATCTACCCGAAAAGGGGGATGTTTAATGTGAAAGATGGTGCTGGACTGGGGTTATGCTCTATCGGCCTAAAGCATCCTTAGAGGGGAACTGTTTGAAGTTACAGTAGTCTGCCTCAGTGGCCCCATCCAGACCTGATCACGAGAATCCTGCCTTTATTGAGGACATGTCTGTCCTTGTGACAAGCATCAACGGACTATGCCAGGGTATGATACCCTGAAGGAGATGATTGGTAAAAAGATAATGGCAATGGGCTTTCAAGAACCATTGGAGACAGTAAAGTTTCTTAAAAATTTACCAATATCAATGTGGTTGGCTGCTTTAACAGCACTGGATATTTTATATGTCTGAATTTTAAGAATGCAGAATTTCTGAATGTGAAGCTGAGATGATTTTTAACTGATGTGTCTGATTTTTCATAGTATTTTACTGATGCAGGTCCTTATTCATGGCAAAGGACATTTTCGAGATGGTGCTGGCTAAAGATAAAAACTGGCTGTGAGATGGTTTGGATAACACAGCTGAATGGAACTAAGCAGTTAAGGTAAATAATTACAAGAAATTCTCTTAGTCTTTAAATAGTTCCAACTGAGTTTTGAGAGATAAAAACTTTTGACATTTGGAACGTTGGTGAATGATTAAAGATTCTGAATTGTAATAATTTTAATGTTATAGTCTAAGACTATTGAAAATTTATGTGCATGAAACAGAGAGACAGAGACTGTTTGAGTGAAGCCATGAGTTGTGTTTTGTTTCTGCTATCGACTTGCTTAGCAACGATATTAAGAAAACAAAATGCACCAGCTGATTGTCTCAGAAAAGACATTGATTATGAACAGAAACTTTGAAACTTGATAAAAGATCATGTAAATCCAGTTGAAACTGGACAGAGAATTTTAAGAATAAATTTGTGCGAGTTCAACACCTAAAGCAAAATTAGTGATGAGCTGTCACAATATTCATATCTATGGTACAATAATGCTTATTGTCCTGAGGGAATGATTTGTCCCTGTTGTATGAATATTGTCACTAACCTCTGGAATAAGTGTTATATTATTACAGATTGTATAAGCGAAATGCCAGACATTGCAGAAGTCAATAATGCTGAGTGAATCTGATGTAAAGATGATGCAGACCATGAGATGAGCTTTAAATGGATGGGTTATCCAGCTCTGTTTGCAATCATTAATAATGACTTCTTTTCCTGATTCAGATTACTCTCTGGAATAATAATAATTTTAAAACAAGTTTTATTAGCTTATAGCTGTGAAATTGAAGACTGCCATCCATTTCAGGTTACAAACCCATGTCGAAATTGACTGAGAAGTTTAAAGGTTAAATACAGTTAATTCTTTGCTATCTGAATATTAATGTTAAATATTTTAGACTTGATGGCATTTAAACAGTGACATTGGCTAAGTCACTAACCACAATAGTCCAGAAAGCATCCTCACTCTAGCATAGGAAAAATAAGCAGAGAATTGAGTTGAAGTCATTTGTGTTAAAGGCAAATGCTGCAGTAAATCACGCTGTCTATGTGTGTGTGTCCTCAATGGTAGAGGAACATAATTGTTTGGATGTTGTGTAGAACAGAGAGATAAAGTTGAATGAAAGTATTTGCATCTGATGGTTGAATTCAGTAAGAAGTATTTATACTGCTGCAGCGAAAATTAACATTTAAGGAAACAAAAATGCAGCTTGAACTTTAACAGCATTTTTAAGCAGTCAAGTCAACTCAAGTCAATATTATTATTGTGAATACTGACAAGTTTTACAGTAACTTAGACTGTCTTTAAATGAAAATTTTGTAGTCCATATCCAAGCAAGAGTCTTGATTATATGTGGTAAAAGAGTTGTTAACTCAGTCTGTTCTTGTTCAATTGGTAATGCTTTCAAACAGGTTTTACTGTCAAATGACATGTATGAAAGATTTTCAAATAATCAATAGTTTGAGCAAATAGCTAACCTGTGAGCATTTCTAATTGACCAGACAGTAAGAATCAAATGAATTTTATACAAAATCATACTGTTTGCTTCTGGTTATGTTGAATGGTTTAGTCAGAGTAAAGTAAATGGTACAAATGACAAGTTGAGAAGATTATTATAAGGTTTAGTCTTATTTCTGTTAAAAGATGCTTGAGTTTGAATTACTCAGGTTTGATCTTTGTTGAATTTGACTAAGATTTTGTTAAACCCCTAAAACGTGGGAACAAAAGAAATGGATTCACAATCCCTCTTATTGCATGTTAATGACTTGGATTAATAGTTTGTAAAAACCATTACATATTTCTTGGTCTTTAGGTAACAGGTAATATCTATATCTAGTTTCTTTGAGGTGACTGAGGGTCTGGCTCAATTCATTTAGCCCGGCTTCCAGAGAGTGGATTTGATATTAGTTTGTTAACTGTGAAGGTGAATTTGGCTCATTATGGCCAGGACAAGGGTGCTTGTACACTTCCTATCAATAATACAGAGGAATGTGTTGCATCACTACAATCACATTATTATTTGAATAAAAATATATTTTAAGTGGACTTGACTGACATGGAGTTCAGCAAGGTGATGATTAAACATGGTAATGGTGCTGAATTGGACTACTGTGCTGTTGGCATGTTTAATGTGTGTTAATGTAAAAATGCTTCATTATTCTAATTTGAAGTAGTGAACACGCTGATGAAGCTTTTAAGACTGGTGAAGATAAAGATGTTTTTGCAGGTCATGAATTTAAATCCTGTGTGGCTTAGGTCGAGTGGATGACCTTTTGTGTCTGATCAGAGGATCTCTGAGCACTAGAATTAGCCTGTATGTTTGGATTTAGAGTTGGAGCAAGTTGTAGATTCATCAGAGGAAGTATCGATGGAAATTATGAGTTGTTTACTTCTGGAGGACTTTTAGGGCTTGTGCATTTGTGTTCACATTCTGGACTTTGGTCCGCTGTTGTTGTTTTTTGTATGTATTTACTTCTGCTTGCAGGACCCTTAATCCCACCGATGATGAGAAGCGTGAACTCCTTTTGTGGGTGGAGAGTGAAAGAGCCCTTAGCTTGGGGACTGGAATTTTTAGGTTCCAGCTTGTCCAAAAAGGGGTGAAGAAAGCTCTGCAAACTTATTAAGGGAGCATGAGTCATTACTTTCACTCTCCTTAGTGACCTCACTGGCTGACCGGAAGTGGAGTTTGGACTCCATTCGGGTCAAAAGGGGGGACTGAAGGATTCGGATTTCTGCTTTCCAATTCGTCTCCTCATGGACCATCGTTTATCCTTTTCATCATCCTGTTTCTCAGTATTTAACTGTGAATTGATTTTAACTAATGAATAAGTTAAAACTGCTTACTGTAAGAATGTTCTGTGTCCTTGTTTCTCTTTTTGCCTGTCTATTTTAACTTTGTTTTCAGGAGACACTCAAACCAGGTCATAGGTCATAGAGACCTCTCTCTCTCTCTCTCTCTCTCTCTCTCTCTCTCTCTCTCTCTATCTGTTCCTATGACTAGAGGTCCAATACAGAGGAGAAGAAGACACCTGTTTTATTGTCCTGATATATTGCCTATAATTTTATAGCTGTTTGATTGATCTGTTTTTGAGTATAATTAATAGTAATGTAATTCCTTTTTGTGTGGAGACAGACTGTGACTGTGTGTAGCCAAGATATTGCAGCAGACTGTTGATGGAAACAGTCTTGAACCAGCCTGATAACACAGCTGAACGTACAAGAAACATCCTTGAGTCTTTAACACAGATGGTCTTTTGTGTCTATTGTGTTCATGGTTTAGCTTTTTAGAGGTTGGAGATCAGCTCCTAATAACTTAGGGCGACCTCACCTCTAGGCATCAGGTCGCCATCCATATCTGGATACAAATACAAGGCTTTCTTTGACGCACACACTAAGGCCATCCATATCTGGAAGTAGATACTATGTTTCTTTGACGCATGTATTTGGAATTTTCTATTTCTGTTGTAACCAATGAGGACTGTTTACCTGGATCCCACCCTTTCTGGACTTGTGTAAAGAGTATAATTGTTCGATTGTTGAAACTGTAAGCAGAGCGGCCTAGGAACTCATTGAGAGTGTTGAAGCTGGCTTCTGCGAATGAAACTGCAAACTATCTTCAGTAAACTTAATTTATTTTTTTTTAAATCTCTGACTCCGGCTCTTCTTCATCTACCAGACTGGTCATTCTTTGGGTTAAACTCTAAACAATCCCTACAATATTTTATAGTATTTTGCACAATTTGAAAGGTTATGATATTTCCTAATCACCAATGTGAGGTATTTATGTCATAAATGTGTGTGTTTGTTTGTCTGTGTGTGTTTGACAGCAGTTTAGAGGAGCCCTCAGCAGAGCCTCAGGTGATGGAAGTGAGTACTGAGCCCTTGTCCATCTCTACACCTCTCAAAGAAAATAAAGAGAAGTTTTACGTTAGCTCAGGCTTGACAGACGGAGTCCTGCAGCAGGTGGAGGTGAGACTGTGTTTTGTAAGAATTCAGATAGAATAACCAATAGTCCTAATGGAAAGTTAAATTGATTAAATCCTCTTTCTGCAGCTCAGCAGTGAAGCTCCAGCATCTCCTCCGCTGTCTTCATCACCCCATTCTCAACAGCTGAACACCAAGCGCTTCTCATGTCGCATCTGCATGGAGGCTTTCCATGGCCGATCGGACATGGAGAACCACAAGAGGGCGCACATCGACCCCAAAACATTCAAATGCCCCGACTGTGATTTCGCAGCACCTTCTTGGCCAGAAGTCAAGGTGTGTTGGGTTGAGCTTTTCATTTTTTATGCTGCTTTTTTTCAGATACTGCTTTTCTTGTAATGTGTAATGTGGCTGTTTGTAAAGGATTTGCGAAGTTTTAAAGAACATAATGCATCATAAATATACACTCACCGGCCACTTTATTATGTACACCTGTCCAACTGCTCATTAACATTAAATTTCAGTTCAGACAATCACATGGCAGCAACTCAATGTTTTTAGGCACGAAGACATGGTCAAGACAATCTGCTGCAGTTCAAACCGAGCATTAGAATCGGATAGAAAGGAAACTTCTGATCAAATGGGATTAAGTTAACAAAGAATGGTCAGAAAAAGAGAAAATCTCAAGTGAGCGGCAGTTATTTGGGCACAAATGCCTTGTTGATGCCAGAGGTCAGAGGAGAATGGCCAGACTGGTTCCAGCTGATAGAATGGCAAAAGTAAGTCAAATAACTACTCGTTACAACCGAGGTATGCAGAAGAGCATCTCTAAATGCACAACACGTCAAACCTTGAGCACATGGGCTACAGCAGCAGCAGAAGACCACACGGGGTGTCACTCCTGTCAGCTAAACACAGGAAACTGAGGCTACAATTCATAGAGGCTCATCAAAGTTGGACAATACAAGACAGGAAAAAATTGCCTCGTCTGATAAGTCTCAATTTCTGCTGCAACATTTTAAAGGTAGGGTCAGAATTTGGCGTCAACAACATGAAAACATGGATCCATCCTGCCTTGTATCACTGGTTCAGGCTGTAGGTGGTGGTTTTGGTTTAATGCTGTGGGGGATATTTTCCTGGCACACTTTGGGTTCATTAGTATCAATTGAGCATTGTGTCGATGCCACAGCCAACCTGAGTATTGTTGCTGACCATGTCCATCCCCTTATGAACACAGTGTACTTATTTTCTGATGGCTACTTCCAGCAGGATAAAGCACCATGTCATAAAGCGTGGATCATCTCAGACTGGTTTCTTGAACATGACAATGAGTTCACTGTACTTAAATGGCCTCTACAGTCACCAGCTCTCAATCCAATAGAGCACATTTGGGATGTTGTGGAACAGGAGATTCACATCATGGATTGGCAGCCAATAAATCTGCCGCAACTGCGTGATGCTGTCATATCAATATGAACCCAAATCTCTAAGGAATATTTTCAGTCCCTTGTTGAATCTATGCCATAAAGGATTAGGGCAGTTTTAAATGCATTCTGAGTCCAACCTGGTACTAGTAAGGTTTACCTAATAAAGTGGCCGGTGAGCACTTAAAGTAAAAACAATTCTGCCAAAAAAAATTACTCATTATTTACTTAAGTAGTTCATCCATTTTAGTTTCTTTCTTCTTTTAAACCCTAAACATTATATTTTAAAGGCTACTGGAAACCTGTAACCATTTACTTTTACAGTATTTGTTTTTCCTACTATGGAGGTCAATGTTTACAGGTTTCCTGCTTTCTTCAAAATGTGGTAAACTATCCCTATAAGGAGCTTTCAAAGATGATTTTCAGATTTCAGAAAATAATACCCTCTCTGAATGTAGCTATTAAAGAGAAAGGATCCTTAAATTATTTGTTTCAGACACTGAGAAAAGATTCAGAATCTGTTTCAAATGGGTGTAAAGCATTTGACTTCCAAAACAAAATGAAGGCACTTCAATATAACATTGTGTTTAAAAAAGCGCACAGACTGACAAAACGTAAGTGTAGGGGAAGTAGCTTTGGATTAAAGTCTTTGCCTGTGTGTAATTATTATAAACGTGTACATATATATTTTTATCCTAGACTCACATGGCCTTGCATGCATATTTGAGGCCTCATAAATGCACCAGCTGCAGTTTTGCCTCTAAAAACACGAAAGACCTGCGACGCCACATGATGACACAAACCAACGAGAAGCCTTACTCCTGCCAGGTGTGCGCCTAAAGGTGAGCAATCATTCAAATAAATTAGCAAATCTTAGAATTTGTACTGTTTACATTATTAATACAGATACAACCATAAATGCTTTCCCAGCTTAAAGGTGCAGTAGGTGTCTGTCTTCAGAAGCAGTTGTTGTTGTGCTGGTTGAAAGTCTCTTCACATTCCAATTGTACTGCTTAAAGTTAATGATCTAAATGTGTTTATATGCATTTTTATATTTTGGGTAAGGCATAAAACTAAAAAAATGTTGATTCAATTAAATAGTCAGGCCGACATCTCATGGAATTCCGATAAGCAGCTCAAACTGTCTGTCAGCAAATGCAGATTTAAACAACTGTGCAGCCGTTTGTACGCAGCTCCGTCGACAGCTGTTTGTGCATAGACGAACTGCGCGTTCACGAGAGAGTGAGAGAACTCGCGTGCGCGATCGGCAAAAACATGCTGAATCAAAACTTTTTAAAAACCTGAATCAATACTGGGATTACCTTTGCACACTGAAGAAAGGATGACACCATGGCTGAAGGATTTCTCTTAGACAGGTAATGTTTTGTTTTAAAATTATTTTAGCTTCACGCAAAGCGGATGTAACGTTGTATGTTGTTGTTACAAATGGGTTATATCTTCACAGAAGTGTTGTTCAGCCACTTAAATCTTCCGGTGAAAGATTGATAAGTCTATTTTCAGTTTCATAAGGGACCTTTTACAGCATCGATAATGTAGATTTGAATTAGTTTAACAACAAAACACAAGTAAGTACCGCTATTCTGCCTAGCCTCTCCCTATAATGTTTACCATGCAACTCTAAATATTCGCTCTGAAATAGCATGTCAGTTTGGCTTAGTAATGAGTGTAATTCCAGCACACCGCCGGACAAGCACTAGTCACTTTTAACACACAAGAGAGGGTTATGCTGTCATCTTTAAGGTGAGCGTGCTCCTGTTTCAGGAGGCGTGGCTCTGGACGGCTAGGATTCAGAGTACTGTAATTCAGAGATTAATGCTAAGCTGTTAGCATTGTGGAAGATCACCTACTGCACCTTTAAAAGAAATGGCAATTTACACACCCACAGGCTATCTAAGACGCGGGGGATTTTTAAAAAAAAGATTTTTAGCTGAAACTGTAATAAATTGCCAGTGTAAAAGTGTAAACGACACAGAAACACATTGTTCCTCATTGAAACTCTCAAAAATTATTTTTTTGTTCAACTGTAACGGCTCGCTTCGTCCCGTCACAGCAGACCATCATCATCAACAATGATGAAGAAACTTTAGCTACACTGCAGAGTAAGTGCTGGAATGAATATAATTGAATGGAGGAACTATGATGTCAATTTGTTGCAAAAACCCAGAAGCGAGTTCCGGTTCCCTTGTCCCGAAGTCAATGGGCTTCTTAAATGTGATTTTGGTTAAATCGCTTAAATAAGGCTTGTGGCTACCACAAACTCAAGATACTTTCACATTTTATTTTACGACACAAAATACATTAGATATACTCCACTTTTGAATTTTTTTTTTATCAGAGACATTATACGTCTTTGAGGTGAGCTTGTCTGGAATGCAGCCCAAATTTACAGCTTGTGTTGGACATTTGGATTTGTCTGTTATTTGGTGAAAGTGTTTTCATAAATCATATTTTATATAGGTTGTAGTTTTTTTTTCTTATTGGGCCTTCATATTGTGTGAAGATAATGACCATCATGACAGATTCATTAATTTCATTAGGGTTAGGGTATCATTTATTTAAATAAAGCTATTTAATAAAGATTCTGCTTACCATAGGACACCCGGTCTCTTTCCTGCTCTCAGTAATGCAAAGTTGTTAATAAATTTGTAAAAATATATAAATATTTACTGACATTTAAACATGATTATTTTACATTAACATACATCTAATGGTTTTTTTTTCTTTTTTCTCTTTTTTTCTTCATCTGAACAAATTTTTAACTATAAATGCAATATTTATACTCCTCCTGAAACTCTTTTACACTCACCTTAGAACGTATATCATATGTGACTGTATGGGCTGCTTTTCTCTGTACGTCATAACAAAAAAGAATGTTAATGTTCTCTATCCATGATGGCATTTGCAGGCGTTTGACAGACTTGCCCCTCATTTCTGTTGTTTATGAAAAAGAATATGGGATTTGTCATAGCTAGGTTTTCAATAAGGTTAACAGGCTATGTGCACGCAGGCAATACACTTATTTAAACATGTCTTATGATAAGAATCTAAAGGCACATTTCTAAAACGTACAGTACATGTTTTAAAACTTATATAACTGTAAAGCAAAACAAATGTATTTCTCATTGAGAAACTATCCAAAAGGCATGTACTGTAGGTCTGTATAAATGTCGTGTGAGGATTATCCTGTTGGACAAAACGTGTAAGTGTAATGAACTGTGTTTGAACACAGAGCTAATTATTTGCAATCTTCGAGAAGTCTATGGGAAAATCTTATGGGGATTTTATTGAAAGGAACCAGTTTTATGCTAGAAGCCGATTGGCCTACAAGGTGACATCATAGTTCCTCTACTCTGTAGTCACACAGCCCTGGTCTGTTTATTAGACACATCTTGTTACTTTGTTGCATTATATTTCTTTTTTTGTGATTTATAGATTTGCAGGCGGGTCAAATGGTCATCAGCCCAGAGAGATTACAGCAAGCGTTGGGTCAGAAACACATCATTGTGGCTCAGGATCAAAGTCTTTCTGACTTTCTCATTTACAGCCTGTATTTAATGTTGGGTGGTTATGGAAAATCACAAAGAAGAGTATTACATTTGATCTTGTATCTAATGCAAGGTGGTTTAGATTTTATAAAGTGGTAAATGTATAAATGTAATATAAACTCAGGTTTTAGAGGCATGTTTTTGACAAAATGCTTCTTTTCTTAGAAGGAGGCAACATATATTCAGCAGATCACAACAGTAGATGGACAGACCGTACAGCACTTAATGACCAGAGACAACCAGGTCACTGAGGTATGACTCAATTAATAAAGCTTTTTTCAGACAAGCAGTAATCACACACTCTAAAGTTTGGTTTTGAAGAGATTTTTATTTTGAACTACGTTTACTAAAATATATAAAATAATAAGTGATTTTTTCCTGCCCTAGTTTTAAGGTTTTAAACCTTTTTGTCTAAAGATTTTGCAGACAAATGAGAAAAAATTAGTGGTTTGAAGGATAGTGGAAAGTATAAAGATTTCAAATAATAATTTCTTAGTATTTTGGTGCTAAACTATGATCTTTAAATATAGTTATGAACATGTTATCAAATGATTCTTGTTTTAAATATGTCTGATAAGATTCTAAAGTCTATTATCTATTGTTACACTGAATTATATTTTAGTTTGTGTCTCCTCTTAATCATTGTAAAAAGTATGACAGTCATTACACTGCAAAAAAGTCCAAATTAAGTGAGTTTCCCCCTAAAGTATGTAAAATAATATAAAGAAAGCTTATTTCTCTTTTTCACTTTCATATTTTGTTTTAATAAAAAACTGCCTTAATGTTGACATCTTTGACAAGACTATATTTCTTACTTCTTGTTATGATTTTATGATGTTTAAAATGAATGCTATAACATTTAGGTGGGACAAATGTAATGTGTGTGACAGATTAAGGATGAGGCAGGAATTGATTCAGAATTTAAGCATTTTACTCAATGGTTTAAGCAAAAGATGTAACAATAATAATGGAAAAAGAAATATACATTTACAAAATTCTCTGAGTACACAATGAATGTAAGCCAAATCAAAGCCAAATCAAAGAAATTAACAAAACAAAACAATCCTTAAATCTAACGTCTAAACTTTGCGTCAAAAATAAATAATGAAAATAGAATCGATAACTTCATTCACGACACCCGATCTAAACTAATTAAACTACAAAACTCTAAACTACACGGGGCAAAACTCAAACTAATCCTAACTAAATCAATCTAAACTAAAACAAACCTAACAAAAAGGTCATAAGGCTCAGTTTAGAATCACACAACAAGCATCAAAGCATTTACTCAAACCCAGCGAAGTTTAACAAGTAAACTTGAATTACCACAGTGAATAATAAAAAAGATAATAAATCACCTAATAACCTAAGCATGGCATAAATGCAAAAACGTGGCACCCAAAAGTACGCCGAGGCAGAGCGCACACCACACACTGGCTCATCCAGGGATTGGTGGATCTGGCACTGTCATAACAATGATGGTCAGTTACCTAAACCAGAAAGAAACCTAATAGTGGAGTGAGAAGCTGAGAGAGAGTGGTAAGGAAAATAAAAACGCAAAACTAACCTCCAAAACAATATATACAACAACTTACTCCCTTACAATATAACAACTCTTACTCCCAACCACTTTACTTAGTTTTTTTTCCCAAACTCTGGATAACTTAGAGAACTTAGAGACCCCACTTGTATGGTCTGTTGGATGTTATGTTTCATCATTAGGACTGAAACCCTGACTTTTAATTGCAGATGGGGGACGGGCAAATCCCTCACATTCAGTATGAACATGATGGGACGTTTCTACAGGAACAACAGGTTGAGTTCAGAGCCAATACAAGCACAATTATTTACTTTGTTCACGTTGTAATTGCTGTAATTCAAATGTGACATGATTTCTTATAGGTACTTGAACTGTTTGTGTTTACTTAGCATTAACATTAAAACCAATGCATGATGTATGTCTTAACTAAATCAGAAACTTTTATTGTTTTGTTTTTTTTCTTGTCTTTTTCCATTTTGAACATTTATTTACATAACAATGGCATTTTGAGAGGCCTGAAAACACAAATCTTCGAAAATTGGTTTTGGAAGACCAAATTTTTGAAAATGCTACAGATTTAAATAAAAATTTTGGCTTTGTAGATTACATGGCATGTAAGTGTAGATTACAGATTACCTCACAATAAAACAAAACTATAAACAACATATGTTTGCATGCACATAGTGTATTTTATAAAGAGAAATTGCCAACTACTGGCCTGACGTGAATAGTACAGCATTTTTCGGCCTTTTTCACAAACTCATCTGAATGGGGACGACAGTTTTGACAAAGCTGTCCTGTATTCATTACATTTTAAAAGACAAAAAGGAAAACAAATTCTGTTTGTAGTACATATTTTTTGTTTAAATGTTCCCTGGTGTCAGTGTAAATCTCCTCTGTGTTGTGTGTCAGATTGCTCTGTCTCAGGATGGACAGATCCAGTATGTCCCCATCACCACTGAACAGCAGGTTGTGGCCCCTGAAGATCTGGAAGCAGTCGCTCATTCAGCGGTCACTGGTATGACCTTTCACCTTTTACCTTTACTTAAAATGCAAAAAACAGAACTATTTACTACAAGCTTTCATGGCTGCATGAGACTGTAAATAAATGACTTTGTGATATTTAGTTTTTCTGTGATGTTTGGATATTGTGATATGAATACCATTTAACCAGATGACTTAAATAGCTTTATTTAGAAAGAATTGTTCATTTTATCATGATTGAGATGTTTTGTTCATGAAGTGGAGTGTATCCACATCAAATATATTAAACAATTTAAAAGCATAGAAAAATACAATAGCGCAAATATTAAAATACAAATAAACTGAGCTGTATTGTTTTGTTGGGAGTCTAACAGAATTCAGCACCCAAAAAATGACTTTTCAGCTTGTTCAAACGACTTTAAAATGAGTTAAAACAGCACCACTTTTGGGGACAACTTAATTGTTTTATGTTTAATTCACTTAATTTCATAAGAATAATTACGTTAACTTGTTTTCTGTTGGGAAAACATAAAGGAATTGTGAGGAAGCCAGCATTTTTTACAGTAAGGTACAGAAATTGATATCATACAAATGATTAAATACAAATGCTACAAATCGCTTACAATTCAATTTTTTTTACTCTTATTATGATTAAATTTGCTCAATGTGTGTGTTTAGCTATTGCAGATGCAGCAATGACCCGGTTTACACTGAAGCCACACCTGAACAACTGGAACAACTGCAAGAGCAGGGCATCCAGTATGATGTCATCACTTTTATTGAGGAGTAGAAACACGACACACACATTATTTATTAACAACATCAACACACACACACGGACAGACAGAAGAATATCTGAAGCTCATCTCAGCTCCAAATGAGCATCACAAACTGCGCTGATCATAAGTAACACAAACTTCTTCCACAATCATCAGTCATTTATAAGGTGAATGTACAGTTAGATCCTCTCAAAATATGATTTATGCCTTTGTAAATATTGAAAGAAATGTATCTTTAGCCTTGAAAAAGAAATAAGTATAGAGAATCCTGTATTTAAGAAGAATAATGGACATGTCTCTGTGGATGCTGCTTTAATGACAGTCTGTATATAACGTTAGGCTGGAGGATTGACGTCATATTGCTATGAAACAGTTCCTAGCTGTAGCTAAAATTCTTACAAAGAAGGTTTTGATCATTTGCTGTTTCATTTTTAGCTTCTTCAGTTTTACAGATATGTCTTTCTTTAAACATGGCTACAGACCGGAACTTTAAATGCAAACCAAATAAGTCAAAGCCTCTTTATCTGATTCTAACACTGATTTTCTTGCATTAGTTGTGCTATAATATTGTACAATTCTGGTTTTACAAAGCTGTTGTCTGCTGCATATGATTTAATAATATTTATACTCGTGTACATATTGATTTTTGTTCCTATTCAGTGTCTTATGCATGTATTTTAAGTTGCGTCTGAAAGTTCAGATCAGTTTTTATCTTTGGTTTGTTTTGTACATTCACTACCAAGAATCCATCAAACTTTTATAAATGATGCTCTATTTTAAAGCTACTAAGACAAAGACATCTGAACTTCACTATTCAGCTAGGGTCATCTACAATTATACCTTTAATTCATTCAGAAGTCTTGATGCTCAGCTGTCCTTCAGTGGTCACATAACCTGCATGATTGTGCAAGCTTTGTTTTCTTTACACAAAATTAGAAGGATCAGACACTTTGTAACAGAGCAGGCTGTGAACTTCTTGTCCAAGCACTTGTGATTTGTATATTAGTCTACTGCAATGTTCTCCAGGCTGAACTTCCATCATCTGCTGTGAAACCTCTTTAGATGATCTAAAATGCTGCAGCTCGTCTGGTCTGAGCTCTATTTATCCCAATAGAGTCCTCTACACACATCAATATCACAGGAGGATTGAGCTGGTTTTCTTTCTTCTTGTTCCACTGACGCATGGTGAGTTTGAATGTTTTTTTCATTTGTTTTTTGGATAATCGTAGTGTAAATCCTGCCATTACATTGAAGCAACTTCTTGGATTGTGTGTGTTTATGTTTTGTAATGTAAAACCAGGGCTGTATTCTATTTCAGCTACATTTAATTCATTATTCATACATTTAGTTAATAATAATACGACACATACAGTGATAATTTAATCAGCAATAGAATATGGGGTCTATTTTCTCAGTCTTTAGATGATTTTTTAATGCTCAGTAATAGTTTTTCCAGCTTGAATCCAACTGAAAGATTCAAATGTTTTGTTCTTCAGGGAGAATTACTTTAACATTGCTTTTATCCTTTTATAATCATCTTTGGTGGTTTTGAAGTATTTTGCTGTGCTGTAATCAGTGGAATGATGACACGGTGGCTCAGTGGGTAGCACTTTCACCTCACAGCAAGAAGATTGCTGGTTCAAGCCCCCAGCTGGATTAGTTGGCATTTCTGTGTGAAGTTTGCATGTTCTCCCCGTGTTCATGTGGGTTTCCTCCGGGTGCTCCGGTTTCCCCCAGAGTCAAAGGACAATTCAATTGGTGAATTGAATAAGCTAAATTAGCAGTAGTGAATGTGTGTGAATGCAAGAGTGTATAGGTGTGTACCAGTGCTTGGTTGCAGCTAGAAGAGCATCCGCTGTGTAAAACATACTGTATGCTGTATAAGTTGGCGGTTCATTCTGCTGTGGCGACTCCTGATTAACAAAGGTACTAAGCCGAAAAGAAAACGAGTGAATGAAAAAATCTGTGGATATTGTGTTTAATAATGAGTTTGTGACTAAAAATAATAAATAGAAATGTTAAAACGTTTGTTTTTCTCTAACAGCCTCAAGAGACGTCAGCGGAGTAAAATCAGCTGCTCTTTTACCAAAATCCACCATCAAACCTGCAGTCCGGAGCTCTTCTCCATCTACAGCCAGTGTTTCAGACGAACCAGCTGATCAATCCAGGTAAATCAAATCACAAATATGACCACACTTCATCCATTTTACAACTCCAAATCATTATAGAGATTAATCTGTCTGTGAAAACCAAAACATGAAGCAGTGATGGTTGAGCACATCTCACACACTAGCTGCTGTTTAAAATGCTCTGATGTTTAGAAATTGAATTGATAATCTCTAAATTATTTATCAATCTGACAAACATCTTAAACAAAGATTAGATTTACTTGTACCTCAGTTTGGTAGAAGGTTGAATAAAGTTCACCACCAGCCTTACAGAAAATGTGGACTATTAGAGATGAAAATGAAGCTGATTTTCTTTTTTCTAGGGCATTATTAAAGAATGGGGTAACACTTTATATTGATGGTCCATTTGAGTATTAGTAGACTGTCTGCTTAATATCTGTTGATAATATAATCAGCTTGATATGCTCCTTTGACAGAGATTTAACTGACTAAAAGAAACTTTGCTAGTACATGTCAACTTACACTAACCCTAACCCAAACCCAACAGTCTTATAATCTAATGACAAAACTTAAATGAACCATCAAAATAAATGTTACCTCTTCTTCTTCATCTTCTTCTTCTTCTTCTTCCTATAAAACCTGTTGCTTTTAACATAGTTGGAGATGTTGTAAGCAGGGGCGTAGCAACCGTGGGGGACGGGGCATACGTCCCCCTCACTTTTAGAGACAGACCATTTAGAAACAGGTGATTAAGAATGCAAACTTTTGAATTCCATACAGTTGTCACTCCCGTTTCCCAAAACACATTACTATAAATAGACTGTTCAACCCTTTACATTATTACTTTCTTACAACATCTTCCTATAGAACTCGTTGCTTTTAGCATAGTTGGAGATGTTGTAAGAAATTAATAACGTAAAGGGTTGAACAGTCTATTTGTTTAGCAAACGCTGGACATTCGTGTAGTAAACATGTTTTTGGAGGCGTATAAAATAATGTGGATGATTCAGACTTCTGAACACTGGATAAACCTCAGTGTGTCTGCACAAACTACACTATCAGAATTGACTTTAAAGAAATACCACTGAATATTTTGTTTGAGAAGCACAATTGTCATGAGGGCGGTGAATACTCAATGACCTTAATAAAACTGGGTGCTCTTATTGTGAAAATGCAGATGTTTTGTATTGAATGTCACATTCTCATGTTACGATGTTTCTCTTTTAAAACATTTCTAAAAACAGCTCTGATTTCACTGTAAAACATTGGACATATGTATGATTTGCTGATGTCTCAGTGACTGATATGTTTAGGTTTTGGGTCAGGTAAAGGGCAGCGCTGGACTGTATTCTTTAAAAGTGTAGTTCTAAAAATGCGCCTTAATGACGCCAGTGGCAACTGCAGTGTGTGTTATAAATGACTGGATGCTGTTCAAACCTCATGACAGATTTTTGTCACTGGGACTAGATCACAATATAAGCCACATCACAAGTGAGTTCAAAAATATATATTTTTATTAGAGAAATACACAAAAACAACTGTAACAATAAAGAAGTGAATAATACAATAACAAGACACTATATATTAACAGCAAAGGTGTCAACTGGCTACTCCAGCATGAACCAGTCGTGGTAAGGCATCTGTCCTAGAAGAATTCTGTGCTCTGGAATCTGCTGCAGACAAGCCCACATCAGATCACAGCATTCTGTGAAAAACAAAAGGAGAGGTGAGATTATTATTATTATTATTATTATTATTATTATTATTATTAGTAAACTGTTTTTTAACTTGTTCTTTGATGAACATCTCACCTTGAGAGAGGGTAAATTTGGACCAGTCATGCTCCAGGTAGTACAGGTCATACGTCGTTGGGAAATCTCCATGCAGCAATGTGAAGAGAAGAACCCCAAGAGAATAGACAGTTGCTGGTTTGGCATGGTAACATCCTCTTTTGTAAAACTCTGGCGGCATGTACGCTTCTGTGCCTGGAGGAGAGACATTTAGTTAAATCTCTGTGTCAGCATCATGTTGATAAATATACCAGATGGGTTTCAGGTGTGCTAATTACTGAGCTTTTAAACCGTATATTAATAATGCTTATGTACATTCATAACTAGTGTTGTCAAAAGTATCGATACTGACACTCATCACAGTCATATTTGCTGAGCATGTGAACACCAATGGCCAATCAGTGGTGTTTAACAGCGTTCAATTGGACATTTTTAAAATGTCAGTCCCAAAGTCGATACTTTTGACAACCCTATTTAAAACACCTACCAGAAAAGGTGGAGTATGCTGATTCCATCATGTAATCTCCGCAGCCGAAGTCAATCAGTTTGACCTCCAGTGTGTTTGGGTTTACAAGCAGGTTTTGCAGCTTAATGTCTCTGTGGAATACTTCCCGGTAGCAGCAAACATTGGCAGCATGAACAGCTTGGCCCATGATAGTTTGTGCCGTTTGCTCGGTGAGGACGCCTCCGTTGAGTTGCAGGAATGCCTCCAGGTCCATACTTGGCGTAGGCCGCTCCATGACCATGACATAATGGTCTTTGAAGACCTGCCAGTCAAGGAGCTGAATTATATTGGCACACCTGGAGCCACTGCTGGCCATACTTGCCAAGGTGATCTCTAGAGGTGGCTGGTCATGAGACTGAAAACAAAATAATGATGTTGGTTTTCAAACAAGGATTTTTAACCACAGCCTGTTGTCTAATATTAAATATAAGACATTTTGAGTTGAACACAGTGACTGAGAAGAGAAAAACAGAAAGTGTAGTGTACTTACAGAGCAGAGATCTCGCATACGTGGTGTCATCTGGGCAAATTTAACAGCCACCTGTTTAAAGAAATAAGCGAACAATTAACATGTGCATCCAGATCATTTCATTCAAATCCTGAACAGAGGTTTCATCAATTTGAATTCTCAGAAATGTCAAAACAATGAAAGCATGTTTCTGATGATGTTCTTTAAATAGTGAACTTCATCAAAGAATTTGAGTCTACAGAAATGAATACCTGCAGACCATCCTGTATGCGGATCCCCTCAAAAACGGAGCCGAAACCTCCTTCACCGAGCTGCTTTCCCAGATTGTAGCGGGAGCTGATGTCATCTGTTAAAAAAGAAGAACATTTAGCTGACTGGACACAAAATCTTATTAAATTATAAACCAAACAAAACACAGTTTACAACAAATAAGACTTTCTCCCTAAGAAAAAAGATTATAGGAAATGAAGGAAGTGAAAACTTCTTTACTCTGTTAAAAATAATTTGGGAAATATTTGAAAATGGAAAAAAATCACAGGAGGGCGAATAATTTTGACTTCAACTGTATAATTTTAAAATGTTTGATAAGCCTAAACAAATGTTATGAATTCTAGCAATAAACTTACTATTGTCCAAACAGGTCTCATCATCTGCTGTAAGACTCAGTGCAGAATCATCAGCGGAGTCATCTTGTAAGACCTTCTGATTCAGTGAAGACTCCGAGTCTTCATCCAGTGCAGAGTCAATGTCAACCTGCACAGAGTCTCCGCTGAACGCTTCAAAGATGCCGTCTGTTGAGAACTGCTGGCTTACTGGAGATTCAAAGCTGTTCACTTCAGATTTCACAGTGGAGTCCAAGTCTTCTTCTGCTGGAGCATCAGGAATTGAAGGTTGGAGAACCTCCAGCTCCAGATTGTTCACAGCAGTGTGAAAGAATTTCGAGCTACTGATCGGCTCGTCCTGTAGGTCATGGATCTCCAGTACAGGGAGCGGATCTAAAGAGGGGAAGGAATATCATTAAGATGATTCTGTAACTCTTTTGACTAGATATTTGAAGTTAATTTGCAAAGACATCACTCAATGTATTTTATTATAATCTTGCAGTTTTTCTGTATTGAAGTGATAATTAGCAATAAAAAAGTATGTTTAAACTATATATCTAAAGGCATAAATACAATTAATTATGAATTTCTTCTTTTAAACACAAAAATAGACCTATTCTGAAGAATATTCCTGAAATCAGCAGCCATTAAACTTCACTGTAGGAATCAAAATACTGGAAGTCAATGGCTGAATTCAGTATTTGTGTTCAACACAAGAAAGCACCTGAAACAGGTTTTAGGAGTGAATTATGACAGAATATTCACGTTTATGTGAACTGTCCCTTTTAAGAAACTACCTAAAATTCTTAAATGTTTCTAGTCAGTTTTATTTCTTATCTTTAAACAGCTACTCTGACATGTTCGGTGTGTTTTAGCATTGTTTTAGTAATTAAAATTCATAAACCTAATTTACCATCAACAGTAGCTCTTCTGGGGAAACAGGCTTGGAAGAGGGGCGGGTCATCGGTTATCGGATGACGGTGGTTTTCTGTCATGTTGCCGGTGGATGCGAGTGGCTCACGGGGTGGTTCGTGTGCACGCTTGATACCGAACGCTTTCTTTAAACGGGAAATTAACTTTGAAAAGGCCATTTTATCACCGTTGTGTGGAATCGCAGTAAATACTGAACTACTAGTCGTCGAAAGAAGCAATGAGGGTTTCTGCTTGATTCAGTCAGCGTTAATTAGCCACTGATGATGTCAGAGTTACGTGGTTCCATTTGGAACGCGAAAGAACATTTTCAAAACACGCGGGGACTTTTTAAAACACAATAACTCAAACAACTAATGTTGGCTAATTTGCCTTAAAGTGCCCACACATCCACGTTATACACACACACACTAGGTCAGAATTATTATCCCCCCTTTTTCTTTTCAGTTTAGTCCCATTATTAATCTTAGTCGACACAGCAGATTGAACCACCAACTTTTCCAGCATATGTTTTACACAGCAGATGCTCTTCCTGCTGCAAGCCACCTCTGGGAAACCTTTTAATTTTTTCTCTATTAAATATTTCCAAAATTACATTTAAGAGAGCAATGAAATTTTCACAGTATGTCTGATATTTTTCTTCTGCAGTTTTATTATTTATTGAGTATAGTATAAATATTACTTATTATTAAGTCTTATTTGTTTTGGCTAGAATAAAAGCAGTTTTTATAAAAAATAAAAAATAAATAAAAACATTTTAACGTCATATTATTAGCCCATTTAAGCTTTTTTTTTTTTCCAATGGTCCACAGAACAAACCATCATTATACAATAACTTGCCTAATTACCCTAACCTGCCTAGTTACCCTAACTAACCTAGTTAAGCCTTTAAATGTCATTTTAAGCTGTTTAGAAGTGTCTTGAAAAATGTCCAGTCAAATATTATTTACTGTGATTATGGCAAAGATAAAATAAGTCTTTCACGATGTAATTTCTCATTTTAATAATAGTTTTAAAGGATATCTGTGTGGTATTTAGTGACTCATTATGTTTTTAATTTAAATGAACTAATTTAGTAATGTTTGTATGTAACTGGACTTGAAAAAAATTTTTTATCTAAAACTTCTTCTCAATTAACATTAGTGACAACATTAGAAAACCATAGATAAGAGCTGACAGTTACTTACAGCCATTTATTTATTACCATCCTGGGTTTTGCTTTCATTTGCAAATTACTACCAAAATGTAGCACTTAATATTTAGTTAGTTTCTGTCATTTGAAAGTAATTGTTTACAGTATTGCAATATTTCCGTCTCTATTGTAATGTTACACTACTTTTGCATTGAATCTGAGCTCATTTTCGATATCATGGGTATGACCTATTATCTAGACTGTATATCAGTGGTTCCTAACTGTTTAGAGTGGCATACTCCTAACATCCTTCTCCATTCTCTTTTCCGCTCAGACTGCAGTCTCTTCATTTAAGCACAATATTTGCAATTTAAATAAACATTTTCTGTGAATTCTTTACCTTTATGAATTCTTCTTTTTTTACATGAATAATGTTAAAATAAAGTATAAAGAAAAATATACAACTATAGTCAAAATTATGTTTTCCATGCATTAACTGAGCCCGCCAGTAGGTGGCAGTAAAGCCATGTTTTAAGTGAATAAGACATTTATTCAGTAACAAAGCAACGGTTGCATTTATGAACAGGTCAATGAATCGACTCTCACAATTCATTTCAACCACAGATTCATTCACCAAAATAACCCACTCTAGCCGAAGAAACCACTGGACCGATGTGAATGCTACCAGGTTGGAATAATGATTAATATTCTTGTAGATTGAAGATTTTGTTGACATTAGGTTTTATAGAGTTACAAAAAGGTAAAAAATTGTTTTAACTGCGAACTGAACTGATTTTGTGTGAACATGCTACATGCTAACACTGTCATGGCATCCAACAACTGCAACCAGCAGCAGGGCATCCAGCATGACGTTTAGTGTTTACTGTTGAGTAACCACGACACACACATTATCAACACACACACACACAGAGACAGACGGAACATCAGAAACTTATCTCAGCTCCAAATTAACATCACAAACTGCCATGAGAAGTAACACAGACTTCTTCCAGAATCATCAGTCATTTATAATTTTTTGTAAGTTTCATTTATAGCCTTTGTAAATAGTGAAAGAAATTTATCTTTGTGTTCCTACAATGTTTAGCCTTGTAAAGGTAAAATAAATATGTATAGAGAAAACTGTATTTAAGAAGAATAATGGACATGTCTCTGTGGATGCTGCTTTAATGACAGTCTGTATATAACGGTAGGCTGGAGGATTGACGTCATATTGCTATGAAACAGTTCCTAGCTGTAGCTAAAATGCTTATAAAGAAGGTTTTGATCATTTGCTGTTTCATCTTTAGCTTCTTTAGTTTTACAGATGTCTTTCTTTAAACATGGCTACAAACAGGAACTTTAAATGCAAACCAAAGAAATCAAAGCCTCTTTATCTGAATCTAACACTGATTTTCTTGCATTAGTTGTGCTATAATATTGTACAATTCTGGTTTTACAAAGCTGTTGTCTGCTGCATATGATCAGTGGTGGAAAGAGTACAGAAATATCATACTTAAGTAAAAGTACCATGACTTGCCTATAAATTTAGTGCAAGTAGAGTAAAATTATCTGTTGTTAATATTACTTAAAGTATCAGCCCTTTCTAAAGTACTCGAGAGTAGTAAGTATTACGCTGTAAAAAGCTGATGCATTGGCAACCATAATTCAATGTCCAGTCAGCGTCTAAAGACATTTTGATGTACAATAATGATGTCAAGTGACGTTGATATTTGGTTGATTTTAGGTTATGTTATAAAAGCATCAAGCCAATATCTTAAACCAACATCACGTTGATGTCAAATACTGACCAAAATCCAACATCTGATAGCTGTCATTGTGGTAACGTCCACACAACCTCAAGCTGTAACATCTTTAGACGTTGATTTTAGGTTGGACATCCGATTTTCATTTCCAAACAAAATGCAGCGTCTCCTTGACATTGGAAGACAACGTCAGTCTGATGTCGTGTTGAGGTCTTGTGCCTGCTGGGTGTTTAAGGCCATTTCGGTCATCATACAGTAAACACCCATGATCTTCTCATCAGTGACATGCATCTAAACAGTCTCTGGGTCATTGAGTATAAAGATTTTGGACAATTTTAATGCTTGCAAACAGTTTGCTGCAATTATAAATCGCCCATGTCTTGAGGTAGATCTTTATGTTGCGATTTACTTTCTGTGTGCGATTTAACTGGACAGGAATCTCAAGACTGATTTTTCCTATTCCCATAGACAAGACAAAATAAAGTAGTGACTACAGGTTAAAGTAGTGGAGTAAAAGCACCGATACAGCACTGAAAATGTACTCAAGGCAACACACATTTTTAAAACTACTAAGTAAATTACAATTTCTGAGAAAATGTCCTCAATTACAGCAGTTTAAGTATTTGTAGTGTTACTTTACACCACTGCTTCTCACTACACAAAGTCTGTCTTGAATAAAAAGGAAATCACTTTAAACATTATTAACACATAATAATAATAATAATATCAAAATCACTTTAGACAGTATTAACACATCATTATAATATCAACACAAACAGGACAACAGTTGTTTACTATCATCAAGTCCTTCAGTTCCACTCGAGGTCTCCATGATCCATGCCCTGGTTTGGTGGCTCCTGAAAATAGAATTATAAAAAGTCGGTGACCTGATGACCTGAACATTCTTATATTAAGCAATGTGTTTACTTTATTCAGTAGTCAAAATCATTTCACAGGTAAAAACTGATTCAAATAATCAAATTAATAAAGCAACGATAATAAGGATGATGAGAAAACACTGATCCTTGTTTAATTCATGCTAGAAACATACTAGTAACAATTCATGCTAGAATCTTGCTAACAACTCATGCTGGACTGTCTTGTTTCAGTCTTTAAATGGTTAAATTGTTGACTGCAAGGATCTTCAACATTCTTTTTGTCATCTTGACACTTTTTCAAACTAAATAATCTACTTTTAACAGGCTTTTTCAAGCCACTATAAAGTTTGCCCTCAACCTTTATCATGTCTTTGGGAGGAAACCTATGCCTACAATAAGGGGAACATACAAACTCCACACAGAAATGTAAACTGGCCCAGTCGGAACTCGAACCAGCCAACCTCTTGCTGTGAGGCGACAGTGCTAACCACTGAGCTACCGTGCCACCTGGAGATCATATCTTCTTCAATGGTACAAAGTTGGGGTGTAATGCTGCACAAGAATGATGCTTTGGTTGGGTTTAGCTTCTTTGGCTCTCAGTTTTGTGTCACAGTTTGATTTGATTCTGATTCACAAGTTCTAATTTGTATTCTTGATTGAATTCTTCAGTGTGTTAAATGAAAATATATAAAGCTAGAAGTTCCACACGCTGTTGTTGAAAGAACACTGTATTTGTTCAGTGGTACAGTGGTGTTCAGTGGTATTGCTGCTTATTAAACTGAAATACACATTCATAAAATGTTTGACATTTTTTTTATTAATATCAGCTCCATTGTTTTCTCCGTTTTAAAGCACACAGTTCTTCTTGAGTCTATATCTAGGGCTTGCGAAAATACCTTTGGGCACTTTGTAGAGGCTTTTTAGATCCAAATTCGTCTGTTGTAGTGACCTCCAATCAGTTCCCAATAGATTAAAACAAATTCCCTCTTATGTTTATTTTTCCAGAAGCCATCTCACTTACAAATACACCAAATCAGCACTAAATAGTTACGAAATAAAAGGCACAACTGGATTATGCTGATTTTAAATTTCCAGCAGTACTGATGCCTACAGGCTTTTTTTTTGGTTCTCGTTCTGGAAGTGCTGTCTCACATGCTGACGGTCCAGGCCAAAGGAAACATGGACGGGGAAGTCCTCGAAAATCTGAAAGCAAAGCTGGAGCAGTGGTTGAGGTCAAGAAGGAGGAGCAGCCTGAAGAGGAAAAAGATGACGTTGTTGATGCAGGCGTTCTTGATGATCAAGGTCAGTGGAGTGCAGATTATATTCTATATATTTCATCATTTCCTATATTTGAATGTATTTTAATTGTACACACAGGTGACAGTGATTATAAACCAGCTGATGAGGAGGCCAGATCAAGACTGACTGTCAGGCACTTCACTCCTTTTCCCTCCTGCTCTTCATCATCTCCCGCATCTACCTCACAGAAATGTCCTCGCAGGATGGTGGGACCTCCTCGCATATGTCTTTCAGATTCAGGCTAGGGTTAGTCTAGCTTTTTGGGTCACAGAGGTAAAATAAGTGAAGTTTTACAAACTAATTTCAAAAGGAGTGGGATATTATTAGCTGCTTTTCCACTATCATGCCAAACTGTTCTAAGAACACTTCGGTACGGTTACGGTTGTTTCTCGCTAGTCATCAGACATCCTCAATAAACTACAGTACATTTAATATAAAATAATGATCCAGGTCTAAACGATACAGTTTGAAAACGGTTTTAAAATCATAGAGCAGTCTCTGGCAGAGAAGTGAATAACTCATCACATTCTTACGAAGATATTTTATTCATTAAAGTTATTATTTTATTGACTTGAATACAGACCTACTTCGCCTGCCTGAATGTGAGTTTATTGCACGCAGCGCTGTATTTCACAGCACAAAACTCGCTCTGACTGGGAGAGAACTACCAGCGACTACATGCGCTGCTGAAAGACTTTTTTTTCCTCCTGCGCATCTAATAAAGCGAATAAAGACACGCTTAGCATTGTCAATGTCCAAATTCTACAACAACATCGCTATATCCATGGAATATGAACTTGCAGACTTATTTAACGAGGAAATAATTGCTCTTTTTAATTTAAAGCCACGACAGCTTGTTATTTTAATACCGGCGAGACCACCTGAAGGACGGCGTGTTGTAATGTCGGCCGTCCAAAAGACTTTGCTTGAAAGTTTTACGGAGGGGCACTGTAACTGTCCAAGGTACTGTTGTATGATTTATATTGTAGCCTATATATGCACTAATAAACAAGTCAAAAGAATGAATGAATTAAATAAATATGGATTCTTAAATGTCAGTATTGCTTTTAGTCATAAAATATCAATATGTTTTGACATGTTTTATAAAAATAAAATAAGCATTTTTCATCATTTCAGCTATAGGCAATTATATGATTCAGTTATACATAAGTTATATGACATTTATGGAGCGTGTAACATGTTTCTGTGTTTTTGTTTTTTTTTATTCTCTGTGATCTTTAATAGCTATGCAAATATTTTTTAAAACGTCAAGCAATAATTTGCCTACAACTTTTTAGTTAATTATGAACACAAAAATAATTATAATAATAAAAATAAAATGATCAAAATAAAAAGGTAAAAGAGCAGCATTTTGCTAAATATAATAGTCCTTTATATGCTTTAAATGCTGCAATATATGTGTTGTTTCATATTCGTTTATTATTTCACTTGCTGCATTCATTATTTAATGTTTGAATACGGAAACAAATAACAGCCATCACTTAAATGGTTATATTTTACCATCAAAATGTAGTATATTTTATATCATTAGCAACTTTTAATATAAAAATACTGCATAATATAATTGATTGTTAAAAATGAAATAATTTAAGTGCTATAATTTTATTATTGAAAGTTTTGCTCACTTTTGACAAGGCCTGTCCAAAATGATATTTCTGCCACTACACAAATGCTCTATTATTGTTGCCTTATCATTGTTTATTTTTCTGAATGAACAAATGAATTGAACAAAGGGAGCCGTTTACGTTTACGTATGCGTTTTGTGTAATGTTTTAAAGAGCTTTGTTGTAGGAAATGAAACCTTATCCGTGCTGTCTGGCCTCGTTTTGCACAGTTCTACTTATAGAACGCTTCAGCAAGATAGTGGAAAAGCGGCTATTGACAGCCGGTCCCTATCAGTAATCATAATCCTGCCAATCGTATTATTCCAAATTTAACATAAATATCCAGCTTAGCTTTACTCCCTAGATTCGCTTTGGAAGACCCAACCCATTCATCCCTTCTCCCACCTCCTCAATTCTAGGATCGGGCAACACGGTGGCTCAGTGGCTAGCCATGCTACCTGACAGCATGAAGGTCGCTGGTTCAAGTCCTAGCTGGGCCAGTCGGCATTTCTGGGCAGCATTTACATGTTCTCCCTGTGTTTGCGTTGGTTTCCTCCAGGTACTCCGGTTTCCTCCCACAGTCAAAGACATGTTACGCAATTGAATTAAATAATAGTAACAGTCAAAGGCACTTAATACCAAGCTTCTCTAATTGAGTATGCACTGGTGTGTATATTTCCCAAATGATGTTTAACAGAGAAAGGAAATTTTCACAGCATGTCTAATAATAATATTTCTTCTGGAGAAAGTCTTATTTGTTTTATTTCGGCTAGAATAAAAACAGTTTTAATTTTTTAAAGAACATTTTAAGGTCAAAATTATTAGCCCCTGTAAGCTATATTTTTTTCAGATAGTCTATAGAACAAACCATCATTATACAATAACTTGCCTAATTACCCTAACCTGCCTTGTTAAACTAATTAACCTAGTTAAGCCTTTAAATGTCACTTTAAGCTGTTTAGAAGTGTCTTGAAAAATATGTAGTCAAATATTATGTTCTGTCATCATGGCAAAGATTAAATAAATCAGTTATTAGAAATGAGTTATTAAAACTATTATGTTTAGAAATGTGATGAAAAACTCTTCTCTCTGTTAAACAGAAATTGGGAATAAAAATAAACAGCGGGGCTAATAATTCTGACTTCAACTGTGTGTGTATATATATTTATATATAAAATTAAATAAAATGTCTGCATGTTATTACAAAACATATTCATAAAATTCACACCTGATTACAGTGTTCTTGTTTCTTCTTTTTAGAAGCCGAAAGATAGATGTGGTAAGATTCAAGATGCAGAAATAATATTTAAAAATTTATTTTATTGACATGATATATTACTAACTCTGAACAGTCTGATGGGGTCAGAGTTTTTCATGCGAGAACAGTCTTGTTTCAACCCTTCACAGGTTTCCAAAGTGTCTGAGTTTCCATGTCCCATCTGCAGTCGAGTATACCCCATGCAGAAACGCCTGACACAACACATGAAGACACACAGCACAGAGAAACCACACATGTGTGACAAGGTAACGCTTTTGAATGCTGCAAATAAACTCTGGAGGGAAAAAAGCTGAGTTCATAAGACATGTTCAATTCCACCGAATGCCTGTTTTGTTATCTTTGGTTTAATGAGGATTCAGTCCCTTCAATATAATAGTAATTGTTGAAGGAAGTGATTCTCTGTAGAGCAGCTCTGACACAGTCAGGAAACACTGCTTTTCATTTACTATGTTAACACTAGTGTAAATGTGTTGCTTTGCAGTTTGGGAAATCCTTCAAGAAGCGGTACACTTTCAAAATGCATCTTCTCACACACAAAGAAAACAGTGGCAACAGCCTGTAAGTGAGATGTCTGGACAAGTATATATGTTTGTTTCTCTATAAAAATGTTTACTTGTTTGATGAACAGTCATAGTATCTCTTTCTATCTGTGATCCTTTGTCAGGTTTAAGTGTGAGTTCTGCGAGTTCTTGTCCTGAAATGACAAGAAGCATTTGCTCAATCATCAGCTGTCCCACACCGACGACAAACCTTTCAAATGTGAAGAGTGCAAGTATTCAACAAGCAAAGAAGACTTCCTGGTGTTTAACATCGCCATTAAACACACCGGAGAGTGATGTTTTTAATTATTAGGACTGTTTATACTTCAGATAGGGCTGGACGATTAATAGCAGACAATAATTTGTGCATTTTCTCAGTAAAGCTGGTTCTAATAAACATCCAGCACATGCGTTCAGATGCAGTAGCTTTTACTACACACTACACTGAGTTATTGTACACTGATAAGCTATGCAAAACTCTGATTAGATTTAATCTATTGATAATGACAAAGAAATAATCATTCTGTGATAATGACAGCTGCATCACTTCTCAAACTTTGTGTAATAAAGGCTGCACTTGAAATTACGGCATTACAGACCATTTAGGGCAGTGTTTCTTAACCACGTCCCTGGAGGACCACCAGCTCTGCACATTTTCCAAATCTTCCTAAACAAACACACCTGAGTCAGATCATCAGCTCTTTAGCAGAGACTGAAAGACCTGTAATGGATGTGACAAATAAGACATCCAAAACATGCAGTGTTGGTGGTCCTCCAGGAACGTGGTTGAGAAACACTGATTTAAAGGTATGTAAACAACCTATTTAAGGTCCTAACCTATTTCATGTTTTGCATGTTAAATTTCTGTAGCTTCAGAGAATTCAAAATAGTACAATATTCTGTTTATTCAACAAGCGCTAGTGGTATTTCCTGGGTTTCTTTATGGGCATTTGGGGTTTCTGTGAGAGCGCCCTCTGGCTTTTGGCAGAGATTTACTATAGATCACACCATGCCTCCCTGACAAGATATGCATGAGAATGTATGATTTGCTCAATCGAGTTTGCAATTTTTCATTACCAATAATGAAACAGGGCTGTTCAATATTTGATTCTGATTGGCTAATGAACATTTTGAGGTCTGCAATTAATTTTTATGGAAGCAAACAGCTAAAGAAGTTCCAGGCAGGCACTATGCTGAATGATTTCAATTGTTTCATAGACCACAAATGGCAGAAATCTCATCACAGTAAAACTATAGGCTTTAGGTGTGGTAACTGTAGTACAAGTGGGATAAATGACTCTGATCTATTGAAGTTGCAGTACTTTTCTAACAATTCAATGCCTGTCAACAATTATGCCTTAGTTAAATTGGTGGAATGTTTTCTGATCATGTCTGTTTGTCTTTACCCAGGTAAAAAGCCCTTTTGTGCCACTTCACAATGCAACACAGGAAGAACTCATTTATAATAACTGAGACTTATTATGAAGTGAAACACTCTTCGACCCCAGACGCTGGGGTTGTGCCGATAGTCGATGCCATCTTCCATCGCAGATGGCCGACAAACTTCACGGTGCTGAGCTGGCATCGGGATCCATCGCCTCGCCCCGCATTTATATTGATATGTAACTTATTGTGTAACTTATTATTTGCATATCTATCCCTATGAGGAAAAGATTTTTCAGATTTCAGAAAATAATACCCTCTCTGAATGTAGCTATAGAGACAGGATCCTTAAATTATTTGTTTCAGACACTCTGAGAAAAGATTCAGAATCTGTTGCAAATGGGTGTAAATCATTTGACTTGCAAAACAAAATGAAGGAACTTTAATATAACATTGTGTTTAAAAAAGCGCACAGACTGACAAAACGTAAGTGTAGGTGAAGTAGCTTTGTATTAAAGTCTCTGCCTGTGTATAATAAATATAAATGTGTATATATATTTTTATCCTAGACTCACATGGCCTTGCATGCATATTTGAGGCCTCATAAATGCACCAGCTGCAGTTTTGCCTCTAAAAACATGAAAGACCTGCGACGTCACATGATGATACACACCAACGAGAAGTCTTACTCCTGCCAGGTGTGCGGCCAAAGGTGAGCAACTGAGAAAGAATCATTCAAATAAATTAGCAAATCTTAGAATTTGTACTGTTTACATTATTAATACAGACACAATCATAAATGTTTCCCCAAATTAAACAAAGAAACACATTGCCCCTCATATTGAAACTCTCATAAATAATTTTTAGGTTCAACCGTAACGGACATCTGAAGTTTCACATGGAGAGGCTTCACACTTAGGAGCTGTCTCCCCGTAAAGCTCGCTCCGTCCCCTCACGGCAGACCATCATCATCAACAGCGATGAAGAAACTTTAGCCACACTGCAGAGTAAGTCCTGGAATGAATATAATTGAGTGGAGGAACTATGACGTCAATTTTTATGCAAAAATCCTGAAGCGAGTTCCGGTTCCCTTGTCCCAAAGTCAATGGGTTTTTTAAAATGTGATTTTGGTTAAATCGCTTAAATAAGGTTTGTTGCTACCACAAACTCAAGATACTTTCACACTTTATTTTACGACACAAAACACATCAGATACATCCCACTTATGATTTTATTTGTTTATCAGAGACATTATACGTCTTCGAGCTGAACTGGTCTGGAATGCAACCCGCTTTAAATTTACAGCTTGTGTTGGACATTTGGATTTGTCTGTTATTTGGTGGAAGTGTTTTCATAAATCATATTTTATATAGGTTGTTGTATTTTTTCTTATTGGGCCTTCATATTGTGTGTAGATAATGACTAGTAGGGACCATTATGACAGATTCATTTGTTTCATCAGGGTTAGAGTATCATTTATTTAAATAAAGCTATTTAATAAAGATTCTGCTTACCATAGGACACTGTCTCTTCCCTGCTTTCAGTAATACAAAGTTGTGAATAAATTTGTAAAATATATATAAATATTCACTATCTAATGATTTTTTGTCTTTTTTCTTCATCTGAACAAATGTTTAATTATAAATGCAATATTTACACTCCTCCTGAAACTCATTTATACTCACCTTAGAACGTATATCATATGTGACTGTATGGGCTGCTTTTCTCAGTACTTCATAACAAAAAAGAATATTGATGTTCTCTATCCATGACCACATTTGCAGCGGTTTAATAGACTTTTTGATAGACCTCATTTCTGTCGTCTATAAAAAAGAATATGGGATTTGTAATTGACAGTCATAGCTAGGTTTTCACTACGGTTAATGGGCTATGTGCACGCAGGCAATACTCTTATTTAAACATGTCTTATGATAAGAAAATATAGGCACATTTCTAAAACAGTACAGTACATGTTTGAAAACGTATACACCAACTGTAAAGCAAAACAAATGTATTTCTCATTGAGAAACTATCCAAAAGGCATGTACTGTAGGTCTGTATAATGTCGTGATATGTATAATGTCGTAATATGTCGTGTGAGGATTATCCTGTTGGACAAAACGTGTAAGTGTAATGAACTGTGTTTGAACACAGAGCTAATTATTTGCAATCTTCGAGAAGTCTATGGGAAAATCTTATGGGGATTTTATTGAAGGAACCAGTTTTATGCTAGCAGCCGATTGGCCTACAAGGTGACACATAGTTCCTCCACTCTATTACTGTAGTCACACAGCCCTGGTCTGTTTATTAGACACATCTTGTTACTTTGTTTCATTATATTTCTTCTTTTGTGATTTATAGATTTGCAGGCGGGTCAAACGGTCATCAGCCCAGAGAGGTTACAGCAAGCGTTGGGTCAGGAACACACCATTGTGGGTCTGGATCAAAGTCTTTCTGACTTTCTCATTCACAGCCTGTATTTAATGTTGGGTGGTTATGGAAAATCACAAAGAAGAGTATTACATTTGAGATTGTATCTAATGCAAGGTGGTTTAGATTTTATAAAGTGGTAAATGTATAAATGTAATATAAATTCAGGTTTTAAAGGCATGTTTTTGACAAAACGCTTCTTAGGAGGAGGCAGCATATATTCAGCAGATCACAACAGTAGATGGACAGACCATACTGCACTTAATGACTGGAGACAACCAGGTCACTGAGGTAAGACTCATTTATTAAAGCTGTTTTCAAATAAACAGTAAACACACATTTAACAGTTTGGTTTTGAACAGATTTTTTATTTGAACTACATTTAGTAAAATATATAAAATAATAAGTGATTTTTTTTCCTGCCCTAGTTTTAAGGTTTTAAACCTTTTTGTTTAAACACTTTTGCAGACAAAGTAGCAAAATTTAGTAGTTTGAAGAATAGTGGAAAGTATAAAAATTTCAAATAATAATTTATTAGTATTTTGGTGCTAAACTATGATATTAAAATAGAGTTTACGAACATGTTATCAAATGATTCTTGTTTTAAATATGTCTGATAAGATTCTTAGGTCTATTATCTGTTGTTACACTGAATTATATTTTAGTTTGTGTCTTCTCATAATCATTGTAAAAAGTTTGACAGTCTACAAAAAAGTTAGGTTTAAGTGATTTTCTCCTAAAAACACGCAAAATAATATAAAAACAAGCTTATTTTGCTTTTGCACTTTCATATTTTGTTTTAATGAAAAGCTGCCTTAATGTTGACATCTTTTTGTGAAAACAAGACTATATTTTTTTCTTGTTGTTGTGAGTTTATGATGTTTAAAAGGAATGCTGTAACATTAAGGTGAGACACATGTAATGTGTGCGACAGATTAAGGATGAGGCAGGAATTGATTCAGAATTTAAGCATTTTACTCAATGGTTTAAACAAAAGATGTAACAATAATAGTAGAAAAAGAAATAAACATTTACAATATTGTCTTTAAACGAAAACAACAATGATAAGCCAAATTAAAGAAATTAACAAAACAAAACAATCCTTAAATCTAATGTCTAAACTAGGCGACAAAAATAAATAATGAAAATAAAATCTATATCTTCAGTCACGACACCCGATGTAAACTAATTAAACTACAAACTCAAAACTACACAGGGGGCGAAACTCAAACTAATCCTAAAAAAATCAATCTAAACTAAAACAAACCTTACAAGAAGGTCATAAGGTTCAGTTTAGAATCACACAACAACCATCAAAGCCTTTACTCAAACCCAGCAAAGTTTAACAAGTAAACTCGAATTACCACAGTAAATAACAAATAATAATAAAAATAATAAATCATCTAATAGCCTAAGCATGACAGAAAATGCAACAGCGTGGCACCCAAAGGTATGCCGAGGCAGAGCGCACACCAAACACTGATCTTTAGCAGCTTTAAATCTCCGCGACTCATCCGGGGATTCGTTGATCTGGCACCATCATAATAATGATGGACGGTTAACTGAACCTATAAGAAAACTAAGAGTGGAGCGAGAAGCTGAGAGAGAAGGGTGAGGAAAATAAATACACAAAAGTAACATCCAAAACAATATATAGTTTTAATGAATCTTACTCCCAACCACTTTACTTTGTTTTGTTTTTTCCCAATCTTTTAATTACTTAGAGACCAAGAAGAAAGTTTTGCAGTGTATGTTTGATTAGGGATGAAGTATACAGGACATATTTTAATATATGATAAAAAACTAAAGCTAAATCACACTTATAGTTTTGACTCTTGAAAATAACACCAGTAAGCGCCTTAAGCCTCATATTTCCTTGTGTTAAATGGCAAAATTAAATTTACTGCCTCTTCCACTCCCTTTTCTCAGGTCCAGTATATCATCTCTCAGGATGTAGTTCAGCATTTGCTCCCAAGAGAGTATGTGCTGGTATCATGGGAAACACATTCAGGTTAGTCTTTGTGCTTTACATCATTCATAACCCAAGAGTCCAGAACTCCTCATGGTTTTTAAAGAACAGTTCACTGATGGCTCATCTGATCTGTAACTGCAACCCAAGAAGCATTTTTAGCTTTTTATGGTCTGTTGGATGCTTTTTCATCATCATGACTAAAACCCTGACTTTGAATTGCAGATGGGGGACTGGCAAATCACTCACATTCAGTATGAACATGATGGGATGTTTCTACAGGAACAACAGGTTGAGTTCAGAGCCAATACTGGCACACTTGTTTACTTTGTTCATGTTGTAATTACTGTAATTCAAATGTAACATGATTACTTATAAATACTTGAACTGTTTGTGTTTACTTAACATTAACAGTAAAACCAATGCATGATGTATGTCTTAACTAAATCAGAAACTTTTATTGTTTTGTTTTGTTAAACATTTTGAGAGGCCTGAAAACAAACCTTTGAAAATTGGTTTGAAAGACCAAGTTTTTGAAAATGCTACAGATTTAAATTAAAATGTTTTCTTTGTAGATTACATGGCATGTAAGTGTAGATTACAGATTACTTAACAATACAACAAAACTATAAACATCATATGTTTGCAGGCACATAGTGTATTTTATAAAGAGAAATTGCCAACTACTGGCCTGACATAAATAGTACAGCATTTTTCGGCCTTTTCACAGACTCATCTGAATGTCACATTCTCATGTTACGATGTTTGTATTTTAAAACATTTCTAAAAACAGTTCTGAATTCACAGTAAAATATTGGAATTTTATATGGATGATTTGCTGATGTCGCAGTGACTGATATGTTTAGGCTTTGGGTCAGCGCTGGACTGTATTCTTTAAAAGTGTAGTTCTAAAAGTGTGCCTTAATGACGCCAGTGGCAACTGCAGTGTGTGTTATAAATGACTGGATGCTGTTCAAACCTCATGCCAGATTTTTGTCACTGGGACTAGATCACAATATAAGCCACATCACAAGTGAGTTCAAAAATATATATTTTTATTAGAGACATACACAAAAACAACTGTAACAATAAAGAAGTGAATAATACAATAACAAGACACTATATATTAACAGCAAAGGTGTCAACTGGCTACTCCAGCATGAACCAGTCGTGGTAAGGCATCTGTCCTAGAAGAATTCTGTGCTCTGGAATCTGCTGCAGACAAGCCCACATCAGATCACAGCATTCTGTGAAAAACAAAAGGAGAGGTGAGATTATTATTATTATTATTATTATTATTATTAATAAACTGATTTTCAACTTGTTCTTTGATGAACATCTCACCTTGAGAGAGGGTAAATTTGGACCAGTCATGCTCCAGGTAGTACAGGTCATACGTCGTTGGGAAATCTCCATGCAGCAATGTGAAGAGAAGAACCCCAAGAGAATAGACAGTTGCTGGTTTGGCATGGTAACATCCTCTTTTGTAAAACTCTGGCGGCATGTACGCTTCTGTGCCTGGAGGAGAGACATTTAGTTAAATCTCTGTGTCAGCATCATGTTGATATATATACCAGATGGGTTTCAGGTGTGCTAATTACTGAGCTTTTAAACCGTATATTAATAATGCTTATGTACATTCATAACTAGTGTTGTCAAAAGTATCGATACTGACACTCATCACAGTCATATTTGCTGAGCATGTGAACACCAATGGCCAATCAGTGGTGTTTAACAGCGTTCAATTGGACATTTTTAAAATGTCAGTCCCAAAGTCGATACTTTTGACAACCCTATTTATAACACCTACCAGAAAAGGTGGAGTATGCTGATTCCATCATGTAATCTCCGCAGCCGAAGTCAATCAGTTTGACCTCCAGTGTGTTTGGGTTTACAAGCAGGTTTTGCAGCTTAATGTCTCTGTGGAATACTTCCCGGTAGCAGCAAACATTGGCAGCATGAACAGCTTGGCCCATGATAGTTTGTGCCGTTTGCTCGGTGAGGACGCCTCCGTTGAGTTGCAGGAATGCCTCCAGGTCCATACTTGGCGTAGGCCGCTCCATGACCATGACATAATGGTCTTTGAAGACCTGCCAGTCTAGGAGCTGAATTATATTGGCACACCTGGAGCCACTGCTGGCCATACTTGCCAAGGTGATCTCTAGAGGTGGCTGGTCATGAGACTGAAAACAAAATAATAATGTTGGTTTTCAAACATGGATTTTTAACCACAGCCTGTTGTCTAATATTAAATATAAGACATTTTGAGTTGAACACAGTGACTGAGAAGAGAAAAACAGAAAGTGTAGTGTACTTACAGAGCAGAGATCTTGCATACGTGGTGTCATTTGGGCAAATTTAACAGCCACCTGTTTAAAGAAATAAGCGAACAATTAACATGTGCATCCAGATCATTTCATTCAAATCCTGAACAGAGGTTTCATCAATTTGAATTCTCAGAAAAGTCAAAACAATGAAAGCATGTTTCTGATGATGTTCTTTAAATAGTGAACTTCATCAAAGAATTTGAGTCTACAGAAATGAATACCTGCAGACCATCCTGTATGCGGATCCCCTCAAAAACAGAGCCGAAACCTCCTTCACCGAGCTGCTTTCCCAGATTGTAGCGGGAGCTGATGTCATCTGTTAAAAAAGAAGAACATTTAGCTGACTGGACACAAAATCTTATTCAATTATAAACCAAATAAAAGAGTTTACAACAAATAAGACTTTCTCCATAAGAAAAAAATATTATAGGAAATGAAGGAAGTGAAAACTTCTTTACTCTGTTAAAAATAATTTGGGAAATATTTGAAAATGGAATAAAATCACAGGAGGGCGAATAATTTTGACTTCAACTGTATAATTTTAAAATGTTTGATAAGCCTAAACAAATGTTATGAATTCTAGCAATAAACTTACTATTGTCCAAACAGGTCTCATCATCTGCTGTAAGACTCAGAGCAGAATCATCAGCGGAGTCATCTTGTGAGACCTTCTGGTTCAGTGAAGACTCCGAGTCTTCATCCAGTGCAGAGTCAATGTCAACCTGCACAGAGTCTCCGCTGAACGCTTCAAAGATGCCATCTGTTGAGAACTGCTGGCTCACTGGAGATTCAAAGCTGTTCACTTCAGATTTCACAGTGGAGTCCAAGTCTTCTTCTGCTGGAGCATCAGGAATTGAAGGTTGGAGAACCTCCAGCTCCAGATTGTTCACAGCAGTGTGAAAGAATTTCGAGCTACTGATCGGCTCGTCCTGTAGGTCATGGATCTCCAGTGCAGGGAGCGGATCTAAAGAGGGGAAGGAATATCATTAATATGATTCTGTAACTCTTTTGACTAGATATTTGAAGTTAATTTGCAAAGACATCACTCAATGTATTTTATTATAATCTTGCAGTTTTTCTGTATTGAAGTGATAATTAGCAATAAAAAAGTATGTTTAAACTATATATCTAAAGGCATAAATACAATTAATTATGAATTTCTTCTTTTAAACACAAAAATAGACCTATTCTGAAGAATATTCCTGAAATCAGCAGCCATTAAACTTCACTGTAGGAACTCAAAATACTGGAAGTCAGTATTTGTGTTCAACACAAGAAAGCACCTGAAACAGGTTTTAGGAGTGAATTATGACAGAATATTCACGTTTATGTGAACTGTCCCTTTTAAGAAACTACCTAAAATTCTTAAATGTTTCTAGTCAGTTTTATTTCTTATCTTTAAACAGCTACTCTGACATGTTCGGTGTGTTTTAGCATTGTTTTAGTAATTAAAATTCATAAACCTAATTTACCATCAACAGTAGCTCTTCTGGGGAAACAGGCTTGGAAGAGGGGCGGGTCATCGGTTATCGGATGACGGTGGTTTTCTGTCATGTTGCCGGTGGATGCGAGTGGCTCACGGGGTGGTTCGTGTGCACGCTTGATACCGAACGCTTTCTTTAAACGGGAAATTAACTTTGAAAAGGCCATTTTATCACCGTTGTGTGGAATCGCAGTAAATACTGAACTACTAGTCGTCGAAAGAAGCAATGAGAGTTTCTGCTTGATTCAGTCAGCGTTAATTAGCCACTGATGATGTCAGAGTTACGTGGTTCCATTTGGAACGCGAAAGAACATTTTCAAAACACGCGGGGACTTTTTAAAACACAATAACTCAAACAACTAATGTTGGCTAATTTGCCTTAAAGTGCCCACACATCCACGTTATACACACACACACACACACTTAGGTCAGAATTATTATCCCCCCTTTTTCTTTTCAGTTTAGTCCCATTATTAATCTTAGTCGACACAGCAGATTGAACCACCAACTTTTCCAGTATATGTTTTACACAGCAGATGCTCTTCCTGCTGCAAGCCACCTCTGGGAAACCTTTTAATTTTTTCTCTATTAAATATTTCCAAAATACATTTAAGAGAGCAATACAATTTTCACAGTATGTCTGATATTTTTCTTCTGCAGTTTTATTATTTATTGAGTATAGTATAAATATTACTTATTATTAAGTCTTATTTGTTTTGGCTAGAATAAAAGCAGTTTTTATAAAAAATAAAAAATAAATAAAAACATTTTAACGTCATATTATTAGCCCATTTAAGCTATTTTTTTTCCAATGGTCCACAGAACAAACCATCATTATACAATAACTTGCCTAATTACCATAACCTGCCTAGTTACCCTAACTAACCTAGTTAAGCCTTTAAATGTCATTTTAAGCTGTTTAGAAGTGTCTTGAAAAATGTCCAGTCAAATATTATTTACTGTGATTATGGCAAAGATAAAATAAGTCTTTCACGATGTAATTTCTCATTTTAATAATAGTTTTAAAGGATATCTGTGTGGTATTTAGTGACTCATTATGTTTTTAATTTAAATGAACTAATTTAGTAATGTTTGTATGTAACTGGACTTGAAAAAATTTTTTATCTAAAACTTCTTCTCAATTAACATTAGTGACAACATTAGAAAACCATAGATAAGAGCTGACAGTTACTTACAGCCATTTATTTATTACCATCCTGGGTTTTGCTTTCATTTGCAAATTACTACCAAAATGTAGCACTTAATATTTAGTTAGTTTCTGTCATTTGAAAGTAATTGTTTACAGTATTGCAATATTTCCGTCTCTATTGTAATGTTACACTACTTTTGCATTGAATCTGAGCTCATTTTCGATATCATGGGTATGACCTATTATCTAGACTGTATATCAGTGGTTCCTAACTGTTTAGAGTGGCATACTCCTAACATCCTTCTCCATTCTCTTTTCCGCTCAGACTGCAGTCTCTTCATTTAAGCACACTATTTGCAATTTAAATAAACATTTTCTGTGAATTCTTTACCTTTATGAATTCTTCTTTTTTTACATGAATAATGTTAAAATAAAGTATAAAGAAAAATATACAACTATAGTCAAAATTATGTTTTCCATGCATTAACTGAGCCCGCCAGTAGGTGGCAGTAAAGCCCTGTTTTAAGTGAATAAGACATTTATTCAGTAACAAAGCAACGGTTGCATTTATGAACAGGTCAATGAATCGACTCTCACAATTCATTTCAACCACAGATTCATTCACCAAAATAACCCACTCTAGCCGAAGAAACCACTGGACCGATGTGAATGCTACCAGGTTGGAATAATGATTAATATTCTTGTAGATTGAAGATTTTGTTGACATTAGGTTTTATAGAGTTACAAAAAAGGTAAAAAATTGTTTTAACTGCGAACTGTACTGATTTTGTGTGAACATGCTACATGCTAAGACTGTCATGGCATCCAACAACTGCAACCAGCAGCAGGGCATCCAGCATGACGTTTAGTGTTTACTGTTGAGTAGAAACACGACACACACATTATTTATTATCAACACACACACACACAGACGGAATATCAGAAACTTATCTCAGCTCCAAATTAACATCACAAACTGCCCTGAGAAGTAACAGAGACTTCTTCCAGAATCATTAGTCATTTATAATTTTTTGTAAGTTTTATTTATAGCCTTTGTAAATAGTGAAAGAAATTTATCTTTGTGTTCCTACAATTTTTAGCCTTGTAAAGGTAAAATAAATATGTATAGAGAATACAGTATTTAAGAAGAATAATGGACATGTCTCTGTGGATGCTGCTTTAATGACAGTCTGTATATAACGGTAGGCTGGAGGATTGACGTCATATTGCTATGAAACAGTTCCTAGCTGTAGCTAAAATGCTTATAAAGAAGGTTTTGATCATTTGCAGTTATATCTTTAGCTTCTTCAGTTTTACAGATGTCTTTCTTTAAACATGGCTACAGACAGGAACTTTAAATGCAAACCAAATAAATCAAAGCCTCTTTATCTGAATCTAACACTGATTTTCTTGCAGCTGTCGTGCTATAATATTGTACAATTCTGGTTTTACAAAGCTGTTGTCTGCTGCATATGATCAGTGGTGGAAAGAGTACAGAAAGATCATACTTAAGTAAAAGTACCATTACTTGCCTATAAATGTAGTGCAAGTAGAGTAAAATTATCTGTTGTATTTATTACTTAAAGTATGAGTAAAAAGAAGCCCTTTCTAAAGTACTCCAGAGTAGTAAGTATTACGCTGTAAAAAGCTGATGCATTGGCAACCCTAATTCAATGTCCAGTCAGCGTCTAAAGACATTTTGATGTACAATAATGATGTCAAGTGACGTTGATATTTGGTTGATTTTAGGTTATGTTATAAAAGCATCAAGCCAATATCTTAAACCAACATCACGTTGATGTCAAATACTGACCAAAATCCAACATCTGATAGCTGTCATTGTGGTAACGTCCACACAACCTCAAGCTGTAACATCTTTAGACGTTGATTTTAGGTTGGACATCCGATTTTCATTTCCAAACAAAATGCAGCGTCTCCTTGACATTGGAAGACAACGTCAGTCTGATGTCGTGTTGAGGTCTTGTGCCTGCTGGATGTTTAAGGCCATTTCGGTCATCATACAGTAAACACCCATGATCTTCTCATCAGTGACATGCATCTAAACAGTCTCTGGGTCATTGATTTGATTAAAGATTTTGGACAATTTTAATGCTTGCAAACAGTTTGCTGCAATTATAAATCGCCCAAGTCTTGAGGTAGATCTTTATGTTGCGATTTACTTTCTGTGTGCGATTTAACTGGACAGGAATCACAAGACTGATTTTTCATATTCCCATAGACAAGACAAAATAAAGTAGTGACTAGTTGAAGTAGTGGAGTAAAAGCACCGATACAGCACTGAAAATGTACTCAAGGCAACACACATTTTTAAAACTACTTAGTAAATTACAATTTCTGAAAAAAGCTCCTCAATTACAGCAGTTTAAGTATTTGTAGTGTTACTTTACACCACTGCTTCTCACTACACAAAGTCTGTCTTGAATAAAAAGGAAATCACTTTAAACATTATTAACACATAATATAATAATTTCAAAATCACTTTAGACAGAATTGACACATAATAATAATATCAAAATCACTTTAGACAGTATTAACACAATTATAATATCAACACAAACAGGAAAACAGTTGTTTACTATCATCAAATCCTTCAGTTCCACTCGAGGTCTCCATGATCCATGCCCTGGTTTGGTGGCTCCTGAAAATAGAATTATAAAAAGTCGGTGACCTGATGACCTGAACATTCTTATATTAAGCAATGTGTTCACTTTATTCAGTAGTCAAAATCATTTCACAGGTAAAAACTGATTCAAATAATCAAATTAATAAAGCAACGATAAAAAGGATGATGAGAAAACACTGATCCTTGTTTGAGACTTATTGAAAGACAGAAACAACATGCTAATTCATGCTAGAATCATGCTAACAACATGCTAATTCATGCTAGAAACATACTAGTAACATTATTAGAATCTTGCTAACAACTCATGCTGGACTGTCTTTAAATGGTTACATTGTTGACTGCAAGGATCTTCAACATTCTTTTTGTCATCTTGACACTTTTTCAAACTAAATAATCTACTTCTAACAGGCTTTTTCAAGCCACTATAAAGTTTGTCTTCAACCTTTATCATGTCTTAGGGAGGAAACCTATGCCTACAATAAGGGGAACATACTAACTCCACACAGAAATGTAAACTGGCCCAGCCGGAACTCGAACCAGCCAACCTCTTGCTGTGAGGCGACAGTGCTAACCACTGAGCTACCGTGCCACCTGGAGATCATATCTTCTTCAATGGTACAAAGTTGGAGTGTAATGCTGCACAAGAATGATGCTTTGGTTGGGTATGGCTACTTTGGCTTTCAGTTTTGTGTTACAATTTGATTTGATTCTGATTCACAAGTTCTAATTTGTATTCTTGATTGAATTCTTCAGTGTGTTAAATGAAAATATATAAAGCTAGAAGTTAAAATGTAAGTTCCACACACGCTGTTGTTGAAAGAACACTGTATTTGTTCAGTGGTACAGTGGTGTTCAGTGGTATTGCTGCTTATTAAACTGAAATACACATTCATAAAATGTTTGACATTTTTTTTATTAATATCAGCTCCATTGTTTTCCCCGTTTTAAAGCACACAGTTCTTCTTGAGTCTATATCTAGGGCTTGCGAAAATACTTTTGGGCACTTTGTAGAGGCTTTTTAGATCCAAATTCGTCTGTTGTAGTGACGTCCAATCAGTTCCCAATAGATTAAAACAAATTCCGCCTTATGTTTATTTTTCAGAAGCCATCTCACTTACGAATACACCAAATCAGCACTAAATAGTTACAAATTCTAAATAAAAGGCACAACTGGTTTATGCTAACTTTAAATTTCCATCAGCATTGATGCCTACAGGCTTTTTTTTTTTAGGTTCTCGTTCTGGAGGTGCTGTCTCGCATGCTGACGGTCAAGGCCAAAAAAAATCTGAAAGCAAGGCTGGAGCAGTGGTTGAGGTCAAGAAGGAGGAGCAGCCTGAAGAGGAAGAAGATGACGTTGTTGATGCAGGCGCTCTTGATGATCAAGGTCAGTGGAGTGCAGATTGCATTCAATATATTTCATCATTTCCTATATTTGAATGTATTTTAATTGTACACACAGGTGACAGTGATTATAAACCAGCTGATGAGGAGTCCAGGTCCAGACTGGCTGTCAGGCACTTCACTCCTCCTCCCTCCTGCTCTTCATCATCTAACGCATCTACCTCACGGAAACATCCTCGCAGGATAGTGGGACCTCATCGCAAATTTCTTCCAGATTCAGGTTAGGGTTAATCTAGCTTTTTGGGTCACAGAGGTATAATAAGTGAAGTTTCACAAACTAATTTCAAGAGGAGTGTGATATGATTGACAGCTGGTCCCTATCAGTAATCATTATCTTGCTAATCGGATTATTCAAAATTTAACATAAATATCCAGCCTAACTTTTCTCCCTATCTTCGCTTTGGAAGACCTCCCCCCATCCATTCAATCCCTTCTCCCACTTCCACAACTCTAAGATCGGGCTACACGGTGGCTCAGTGGCTGACACTGCTACCTGACAGCATGGTTCAAGTCCTGGCTGGGCCAGTCGGCATTTCTGTGCGGAGTTTACATGTTCTCCCTGTGTTTGCGTGGGTTTCCTCCAGGTACTCCGGTTTCCTCCCACAGTCAAAGACATGTTACGCAATTGAATTAAATAATAGTAACAGTCAAAGGCACTTAATACCAAGCTTCTCTAATTAAGTATGCACTGGTGTCGTTGGCGGTCAATTCCTTCAGAGCTGTCTTTATTAATCAAGGAATAGGCCAAATGAATCGGGGGGAGCTCTCGAGAACTACCTGATCTCATATCCCTCTAAATGGTCATTGACCAGACGGCAGCCCCGGGCTCATCTATCTCTGAGCTCTGGGTTCTCTTTCGGGACAGCATGCCAAACCTACTAACATGGTCAAGCATTATTTAAGTGTGAAAATGTTTAAATAGCAACTTTGATATGAGTGGGATAACCCTAAATTTTATAAACAGAGTCACCAGCAGCACCATCTGAAACCAACAATACAGAGGATCCTCGAGCTCCTGAAGAAGCAAGTTCCTTTGGATTGGAGAACAGATCTTTTTCGTTTTCCAATGGGACAGTAGTGGAAAAAGGAGTCAGCCAGTCAGATTCTGAGAACAGAGATACTTCATTAAACACCAGCCTCGATGATCTTGAGTTCCTGCCCAAAAAAATGAGGACGACCTTCCAAACGCTTCCTTCAAAAGAAGTACAAAAAATACATGAATCGCAAGTAAGTATTGTTTTACTACTTGTTATGACTTCTTGATGTTAATCTAGAGACTGAAGTATGTAACATTTATATTGTACCATAGACCATTCTGTGTAATGCGGGAGAAAATGAAAACCATGCATCATCCAAAATACTGCCAAAAAATAATAATTTATTATACAAAATCAAAGTTAAACAGAAATTAGTAATAATAAAGAAGAAGAATATAGATAACAACAAATACTACAAAAGGTTAATTATACACAGTTTATATGAACAAGAATAATCCAAAAACAATAAACCCTGCAGGGGAAGAGGACAAAAGTGTCGGTGAAAGAAAAGAAAATAACAAAAACAAACTAACTCCGCTTAACCTTTTTACCTAACTGAAAACAAAATAATCGAAAAACCAGTCTTCAGCGTGTGCCTGGCCTAACTTACCTACTCTAACCCAACCAAACAGAAAAATACAAAGACAGCGCTCACTCCTAAACCTGGGCTATTTCTCAATTTCAAGTACGCAAAAATTGCACTTGCGTCCTTGGAAGTTCAGACTTGCCAAGTTCAGACTTGAAAGAACGAACTCCTGAGGACGCAAGGACACAAGTCGGGTACTTCTTCAAATGGAACTGCAGTGTACTTTATAACGTCTCTTACCTCACTCACCATGGATTCATCAGTTTCACTGTACATTAACAATAAAATGATTTAACTATATCAAGCACGACCCTTTAATTAATATTATATTAACATTATAAATCTACATTATGTATACATATATTCATATAAATGTGAAGTAAAATGAGTTATTATATACAGACACGTTTCTTTGATTATCAGATTTAATAAACGGCAATGGTAATTATACAAGTGTATACACAATAACAAATAAAGATAATGTCAAACAATTAGCCTAACAAAGATAAACAACATACAACATGGTAACCTAAATAAAAACAATTATAAAAGGTAACAAAATAATACTGCCAAAATAATACACCTGAGAACAAATGATAGATTTAAAGACCAAAAAATGTCCGCTAGATATTCACAAGATGAATTAAAAATCATGTTTTAACTACAATGGAGTGATGAGATCCAGCGGTACATCCGAGATGGACTGGCCGAAGTAAAGCTGTTCTCGGTGGGGGAGGTGATGAAGGAGCTCCCGCTGGCAGGCTGGGAGTTGGAGTTCGCATAACCTGAGGCACATCGTCAAAAACGCTCTATCTTTGTGAATAAACTGACGATTCGAGTTTAAACAACTACATTCTGCCTGAAAAAACTTTTAACGCTTTATTTTGTGACACAGTAAAGGAGTATTTTTAAAACCGTGTGGGTTTTCCCCTCTGCCATTAGCGTTTGCTGGTTTAGCTGCAATGCATTCTCTGAGCTTCCCAAGTTGCACAAGTCACCTCTCGAAGCATCTTTGGTGAAAAACGCAGAGCAAGTACACATCCGGGAATTTTATCTGTATTTGGCAAGATGTGAGCTTTGAATTGGAACAGTACTTTGGTGACGGTTGATGACGTTTCACAAGGACACAAGAACGCAAGTATAGACAAGAACGCATATTGAGAAACAGCCCAGGTTCGCTAGGTGTTGTAAGAATGTTAGTCGCGTGACATTTCCTCTCCAAATCCTTTGGGGCAACTGCAAAGTTTATCAACAAACGATCACAGATGAAGAATAAAAATAATGGAAGTAGGCAAGATGGCAATGTCATCTTTGTCAACTCATACCAAAAACAAAAGAAATAACAAGAGGCAGATTAAAACAAACAACAAGGCAGGAACGCAAATGCCTCTGTACGGCGTCTCAATTGTCATCCTTTTAAAAACCTGGCGACCACTCAGATTGGCTGCAGAACCCGCCACATCACCCAAGATAATGAGGATTGACCGATACTACAGCCAATAGCAATCAAAAAGGGGTTGAACCTGTGAAATAGAGAGGATCGAGACAGAGGCTGTTTCTTAATTCCAAGAACGCAGAGAACAAACTTGCGTTCTTGTGGAGACCGGTCTTGCCAGGTGTCCTCAGAAGAACAAACTTGGGAGACAGTGAGAACAGACAACACGTCCTGTGAGAAATGAGATGCTGCATTCTTCCTGATGGCCACATGACCACATGAAATTTTTTTAAAACATTACAGCACTCATACAACGATTTATTGTTTTTCCCTTTTTCAAAATCTGTACTATGCATAAAAACATTATAAATACACGTTGCACAATATAAATGAAACTGATTTTAATATGAATTTCAGCAAACAAACACCCTTAATTTGTTTATTCCTTTATTAAGATGTCCATCCTAATGTTTATATTCACCGTTTCATTTAAGGGAAACTCCTGAGGTAAATAAGTGATATCTATGAACTTTAATAATAAATCTGTATACAATGCTGCGCTTCCCACCTCCAGTCGCAATGACTTCTGGGACTTCCAGAGTGAGATCGGTGCTCAAGTCTGCATCGGTGTGTCCTCGATATCAAGAACACATCTGGGAAGTTTCACGCGTCCTCTGTTCTTGCAGTCTTGAGTATTGGAACTGAACTTTGGCAGCTGATGATGACGTTACACAAAAACACGAGGACGCAAGACCACTGAAGAATGCATATTGAGAAACAGCCAGAGAGATTTTGAGATTTTAAAAGTATTTTATTATAAAAAAAAATCCAACAATCAGTACAATTTCAAGTAACACCAAACAAAATGAAGCAAAAACATTTATCTTAAACCAAGTGCAAAAATGAGTTCATCATCAATGACCTCACACAAGATCCCTTTAACCCTTTTACTAAAGCAAGCTAAAAGACAGAAGATCAATCATAGCTTTAACGGACCCAGTCATCGACTTTCGCTTTACGATTTAAAGGGCTAGCATTGCACCAGACCCCCGTAGGTGGTTTCGTTTGAAAGTGTAGAATCTATATTTTATGCACATATGCATAATTTTGTTTTTATTCTACTGTACAAAAGTTATTTACACTTAAATACACAGTATTTTGGATACCTTAGCTGGGTGTTTTACATTGGTTCGTTTTCATATTTTTATTCATATGACACATGTACAAGTTACATCTCAAATGAAAGCTCTTGCCAGTGCTCATACGGTTTTAGCATTCTTTTTACTGAATTATATTCACATATCAAACAGTTGCCGAATGAATCGCTGTGTTTCCATGGTGCAGAAATGAAAACAATACATTTATGATCACTAAGCAGCCCCAGATAGCACAGACAGCTGTCATCTCTTACCTTATGCTGTGTGCTTCAGGGCCATTTCTCCTCTGTTTTTAAGGTGATGTGCATAAGTAATCCTTTTATATGTCTGACGTGGTCCAAACACAGTGAATTATGTTTGATCAAACAAAAGAATAGTGAAACATGAAAACAATGATCGGTCACTGTGGCTTGTACAGCACCTCTCATCAGTTGGAATACAATAACTTTTGCATAGATTACGGTAGAGACATTATATATATACACACACATACACACATATACAGTTGAGTTCAGAATTAATAGTCCCATTTAGAATTTTTTTTCCTTTTTTATATATATTTTCCAAATGATGTTTAACAGAGCAAGGAAGTTTTCACAGTATGTCTGATAATAGTTTTTCTTCTCGAGAAAGTCTTATTTCTTTTATTTCAGCTAGAATAAAATTTTTTTAATTTTTTAAAGATCATTTTAAGTGTCTTGAAAAATATCTAGTCAAATATTATTGACTGTCATCATGGCAAAGATGAAAAAAATCAGTTATTAGAAATGAGTTATTAAAACTATTATGTTTAGAAATGTGTTGAAAAAAAATCTTCTCTCTGTTAAACAGAAATTGGGGAAAAAAAAACAGGGGGACTAATAATTCTGACTTCAACTGTGTGTATATGTATATATTCGTAAAATTCACACCTGATTACGGTGTTCTTGTTTCTTCTTTTTAGGAGCCGAAAGATAGATGTGGTAAGATTCAAGATGCAGAAATAATATTAAAAAAATTATTTTATTGACATTATATTTTACTAACTCTGACCAGTCTCATGAGGGCAGTTTTTTATGTGACAACAGTCTTGTGTCCACCTTTCACAGGTTTCCAAAGTGCCTGAGTTTCCATGTTCTATGGAGCGATTGCTCCATGTTTTAAATTTCTGTCCAGGGATGTCATGTTTTGATCCTCGACTAGTCTCACGTAGTCAAGTGATGCGATTTCGCAGGTCAGAGTTCACCAAGTTTGAACTGTGCACCACAGCGAACTGAGAAACTTAACACATGACCCTGCGTTTTCGGTCTGACGCATTCGCGTGTGTATAAATGGAAGTCTATGGGGAGAAAAGTCAAGTGTGAGTTCTGCGATTACACCTGTAATAACAAGAAGCACCTGCTCAATCATCAGCTGTCCCACACCAACAAAGAAGTGAAGAGTGCAAGCATTCAATGAACAAAGAAGACTTCCTGGTGTCCCACATCACCATTAAACACACTGGTTAGTGTTGTAATTATCAGGAATGTTTATACTTCATGAAGGGCTGGGCGATTAATAGCAGACAATTTTCATGCACATTTTGTCAGTAAAGCCGGTTCTAGTAAACATCCAGCACATGTGTTCAGATGCAGTAGCGTTTACTACACACTACACAGAGTCATTGTACACTGATAAGCTATGCAAAACTCAAATGACAGAGATAATCATTCTGTGATAATGACAGCTGTTTGTGCCACTTCAGCTCATTAGCAGAGACTGAAAGACCTGTAATGGATGTGACAAAGGAGACGTCCAAAACATGCAGTGTTAGTGGTCCTCCAGGAACATGGTTGAGCAACACTGATTTAAAGGTATGTAAACAACCTATTCAAGGTCCTAACCTATTTCATGTTGTACATGTTTAATTTCTGTAGCTTCAGAGAATCCAATAAAGTCCAGATATTGATAAATAATGTTATAGCAGCCGGTTTAACGTTAATATATGATTGAATTGCTTTTTAACAGCAACAAAGTGCTACAGTTATGAAATAGTTTGACAACAGCTTGGAAATGTTCATGTGCCAGTGACATCACCACACAGAATGTTGTTACTCCAGTCTCACTTCATAACAGTCGATTGTTTAAAATAAATCTTTCTGGAAGAGTATTTCATAGTCTTGTGTTTATTAGACATAATAAACCAATGAAAATAGTACAATATTCTTTTTATTCAACAAGGGTTAGTGGTATTTCCTGGGTTTCTTCATGGGCATTTCATCATGGGGCTTCTGTGAGAGCGCCCTCTGGCTTTTGGCAGAGATTTACTAAAGATCAGACCATGCCTCCCTGACATGATATGCATGAGAATGTATGATTTGCTCAATCGAGTTTGCAATTTTTCATTACAACTTCTCTCAGGGATTTTTCCAAACTCACTTAAAACTGCAGTTGTTAAACAACTCTTGAAGAAGAGCAACCTGGATAACACCTTATTGGGCAATTACAGGCCAATCTTAAATCTCCCTTTCATTGGCAAAATCATTGAAAAAGTTGTTTTTAACCAGGTTAACAAGTTCTTTAGCTTCAAGAGGTGTTTAGACAATTTTCAGTCTGGTTTCAGAGCACATCACTGTACGGAGAGCGCTCTTATAAAGCTAATCAATGATATACGCCTAAATACAGATTCAGGCAATAGATCACAGCATACTTCTGGATTGGCTGGAAAACTGGTTTGGGCTGTCTGGCACGGTCCTCAAATGGTTTAGATCTTACCTTGAAGATAGAGGTTACCATGTCAGTATAGGTGACCATAGGTCGAAGTGGACACCCATGACATGTGGAGTCCCACAAGGCTCGATTCTGGCACCTCTCCTGTTCAGCCTTTACATGCTCCCTCTGAGCCAAATAATGAAAAAAAAATAAAAAATCTACCACAGCTATGCTGATGACACTCAGATCTACCTAGCCTTACTGCCTAATGACTACAGCCCCATTGACACCCTCTACCAGTGCATTGATGAAATTAATAGTTGGATGTGCCAAAATTTACTTCAGTTAAACAAAGAGAAAACTGAAGTCATTGCATTTGGGAATAGAGATGAGTTTCTCAAGGTGAATGTGTACCTTGGCACTAAAGGTCAAACAACAAAAAAATAAGGTCAAGAATATTGGTGTGACTCTGGAGTCAGATCTGAGTTTCAATAGTCATGTCAAAGCAGTCAGTAAATCAGTATACTATCATCTCAAAAACATTGCAAGAGTCAGATGCTTTGTTTCCAGTGAAGACTTAGAGAAACTTGTTCATGCTTTTATCAGCAGCAGGGTGGATTACCGTAATGGACTCCTCATTGGTCTTCCTAAAAAGACAGTCGGACAGTTACAGCTCATCCAGAACGCTGCGGCCAGGATTCTGACCAGAACCAGAAAATCGGAGCACATCACACCTGTCCTCAGGTGTTTACACCGGCTCCCAGTTACATTCAGAATAGACTTTAAATGGCCTAGGACCTCAATACATTACAAATATGCTCACTGAATACAAACCTAACAGATCACTCAGATCTTTAGGATCATATAAACTAGAAATTCCAAGAGTTCAGTCAAAGCGGGGTGAATCAGCTTTCAGCCACTATGCCTCTCGCTGCTGGAATCAGCTTCCAGAAATGATCAGATGTGCTCCAACAGTAGGCACATTCAAATCAAGACTGAAAACACATCTGTTCTGCTGTGCCTTTACTGAATGAGCACTGAGCTACGTCCAACAAATCGCACTTTTATGTTTTTCTCTTCTTTTTCATTCTTTTATATCACATTTTGCCTGTTTTTATGTTTTTTAAAATCATTTTTATTATTTGTCTTCATTTTTCTTATACTTGTTTCTTTTATTCTTGTTTATGTAAAGCACTTTAATTTGCCACTGTGTATGAAATGTGCTATATAAATAAACTTGCCTTGCCTTACAATTAATGAAACAGGGCTGTTCAGTATTTGATTCTGATCAACATTTTGAGGTCTGCAATTTATTTTCATGGAAGCAAACAGCTAAAGTAGCTCCAGGCAGGCATTATACTGAATGGTTTCAATTGTTTCATAGACCACAAATGGCAAAAATCAAATCACAGTAAAACTATAGGCTTTTTCTGATCTAGCTAAGAATCTGGTCCCACACACAGCAGTAGTTTAAATAAAACAATGTCTCTAGGTGTGCTAACTGTAGTACAAGTGGGATAAATGACTCTGATCTATTAAAGTTGCAGTATTTTTCTAACAATTTAATGCCTGTCATCAATTATTCCTCAGTTAAATTGGTGGAATGTTTTCTGATCATGTCTGTTCATCTTTACCCAGAAACGCCCTTCTCCTGTAAAATGTGCCACTTCACGATGTGACACAGGAAGAACCTGCGGCTACATGTGCAGTGTCGCCACCCTGAGACTTTTAAAGAGTGGAGTGGAACACATCCAGATGAGCCGATCCGGCGACAGCAGACACCTGTTTTCACCCTGGAGCAGATTGAGGAGCTGAGGTTACAGCATGAAAACCATGAATTTCAAGGGACCTTTGTGAGTACATGGATGTGCATCTAGTATGTAACGGGCAGAAAAATTCTAGTATATTTTCCCGAAAGTCTAAACTAATGTATGAATGTTTTGCTTACTTGATGTGAAATGCATTATGTAAATCACTTTTAAATGTATGTCACTATTTTGTTTTTAGATAAAAAAGGGAAAAAAATGCTACTTATTTTCAGGAAGATACAGTATATATTATGCTTATTATATATTAGTATATATAAGTCTGATATGCTGAATGCACAGTTACCTGTAGGTCAGTTTTGGTCACAGTTCTAAATGTTTTTGCCACCCTCAAACATTAGTAGTAACTATAGTAACTCAATGAGAGTTGCTGGAGCTTTTTAGCTGAGACACATTTCTCTTCTTACCATGAGAACATCATCATGTGCTTCACCAGGGAGTTGTTGGGGTCAACCACCTTAACAGAATTCTCAAATATTTGTAGAGAGAAAGCTGACATGTTATTATCTGTTATTAGATTTGCCATCTCATATACACACAAAAGAGTTTAGTCAAATATCAAACTGCAAAGACAAAAATATAACCTGGCAAATGAGGCGACGCAGTGGCGCAGTAGGTAGTGCTGTCGCCTCACAGCAAGAAGGTCGCTGGTTCGAGCCTCGGCTGGGTCAGTTGGCGTTTCTGTGTGGAGTTTGCATGTTCTCCCTGCGTTTGCATGGGTTTCTTACGGGTGCTCCGGTTTCCCCCACAGTCCAAAGACATGCGGTACAGGTAAATTGGGTAGGCTAAATTGTCCATTGTGTATGTGTGTGTGTAAATGAGTGTGTATGGGTTTCCCAGTGATGGGTTGTGGCTGGAAGGGCATCTGCTGCGTAAAACATATGCTGGATAAGTTGGCGGTTGATTCCGCTGTGGCAACCTTTTTTAATAAAGGGACAAAGCCAAAAAGAAAATGAATGAATGAATGAATAAATAACCTGGCAAATGACCATGTAATTAGTGATATAAACAATGACTTGCCATGTATTAAAGGATTTTAAATGCACTTTATGGAGCCAAAGAACCACTAATCATTGCATCCAAAATCATTTAATAAACAGCAAACCATCGATTATTTGATATTGATTTGTTTTTAAACCTAAAGGTAACAGTGGACCCTCTTACTCTCTAAACCATGGAGTCCACAGGGAACACATCTGTATCCCAAGATGCACTGAGCAACACTACCATCATTTACGAGCAAGGTCAGTAGAAAAGTTATCAGTAGATCAGTGATTATATCTAAAATATGTGTGTATTTTTAAAAATTCATCTACACATATTACACCATTCACATTGTGATAATAATATTCAGATTGCTCATTTAAATAAATGTTTACCTTCTCTAATAGCCCAGAACTCAGACCTCTCACCTTAAAATGCTTTAGATCTGCTGCTGTACACGAAAAACGACAGAGAACTACAGGTATTGTGTGGCACATTGGTATTTTGTATTGGAATAAGTCATAATTCTATTGAAATATAAACTGCAGGGTTCCCATTCTTCTTGAAAGTACTTGAATTTCAGACATATGAATACAAAGCCTGGAATGTACTTGCAAACAAACATAGGTCCTTAAAAGGTCCTATAGGTCCTCAGCCATCAGACTTCTAAACAGATAACCAACGCACATAACAGTCTCTTTTTCTGCTCAGTACAACACTACATACTCCATCCCATTTTGCACTTTATTTTATGCATTTTGCATTTTATTCTTTATTCTTTTTTTGCACATAATCCAATTGCGCTAGGCACTTTTTGCATAATAAGCACAATAAAAAACAAAACAAAAAACACTGTACACTGTTTACATCTTTTTCATTACTCAAATCAGGTTTACATATTGTTTACTTTCATAGATATTTATATACTTATATTTTACATTTAATCTTTGGTCACTTCTGTGTATATATGTGTATTTATGTGTATGTTGTGTATGATGTGTATGTTGTGTGTATGACTTCACTGTGGACGGCAAAGTAAGAATCTCATTGTACAGGGAGACGTGTTACCTTACTGTGCACATGACAATAAACAGTTGAATTAAATTGAATTGAATTGAAAAGTGCATGAATTTTAAGTATCAATAGTAGATAGACGATGCCATCATCCATTGCCAATGGCCGATAGACATCACAATGCTGAGCCGACATCACAATCTTCTACCTTGCCTTGTCGCAGCAGCAACCCGCTTGCGAAAAATACACACGCCCTGTTTACACTAATACGTCTTAGTTTAAAATGGCATTTCAGAACAAAACAATCCACGTTCACACTGGCATTTCACCTAGCATTTCTGAAAAGATCTCTATCCACACTACACCACTGAAAACGCACATCATGTGACCACACACACACACTCTGTCATGCACTCTAGCATACTCGCACATCTAAGCTCCAGGCAGTCAGCAAGTGCTTTGAGCACAAAACCCCAGGGAGCAGTGCACGTCGGACAGTTTATCAAGGATGTACCGCTGGATCACGTCTCACTATAGTTATTAAATTATAGTTATTATTAGTAATCTTTAATCAAACTTGTCTCTAACTAAGGACTCTTCAGTCTTGTATCTATCAATCAATCTGTCACTTTCAGGTTTGTCGATGCCATTATAACGACACAGATCACTCTGCCTATTCATGCCAGAGTCCTGCGGAAAAAGTTATTGACAGGTGGTATTTTGTGTGCAACTTATCTTTATTTATATATGATTTGGTTATGGGTAAAACAAAGACCATGCGGGTCAGGTAGTTGAAACGGTAGGCTACACATTATTAATTTGTTATGAATTAATTCATTATTCATAAATAATTAATTCACCACTGGTGACGATGCCATCATCCATTGCGATGTTTCACAATAGACATTGTACTTTGCCAAATGGTTGACATCGCCCAACCCTAATTTAAAGTCGATGGTGTTATTTTAACAATTACTGCTTTCAAAAAACTGAGTGGAAAGAAAATAAGAAATTCATCTTTTACAAATGACAAATAATGAAATTTATTTATACTTCAGGTACCACATTTGAATATTACCAGTACTGAATTCTACTAGGTGTATTAAAGTTTTTTAAAGTTGTTTAAAACAGTCAACATGTTTTAAAATGACACATTCAAAACATCATAATTATAACATTTTAATGAACATTAAGTGTTAGTGAAATGTTAAGTACAGGAAGGATTTTCGTGGCACTATGTATGCTGGGGTCTGAATTGCAAAGATGCCCGACTTAAAATAATGAATGATTTAAAAGTCCTTGAATTTGGTGTCCATCAAAGAGTGGGACACTAATGACATCTGACATTAGGCCATACGTAAATTCACTTCAGTGCATCTTCAATTCTATACTTCTATTACAATGTAGATTGTGTCAAAGCAGCTTAACATAGAAGTTCTAGTAAATTGAAACTGTGTCAGTCCAGTTTTCAGAGTTTTAGTTCAGTTCAGTGTGGTTTAATTTTCACTGCTGAAAGTCCAAACAGTAAAGAGCAAATCCATCAAAGTGCAGCTCCACAAATCCTGAACCATGCAAGCCAGTGGCGACAGTGAAAAGGAACAGTGAAAAGGAACAAACTTCAACAATTGACGAAAGTAAAAGAAAAAACCTTAAGAAACCAGGCCCAGTTGAAATTTTCGTGCTGAGCTGCAGTCTAGGCGCCGGAGACTGGAGAACACGTTCATTGTGAAGAAGCTGCAGGAAGGAAAGTCAAACAAACTAACATAAGTGCAGATGCTGTTCAAATTATAATGTCTTTTGGGAAGTGTTCCCGGCTCCAGTTGTCCTAAATAATGCAGAGTAAAAATCCTTTAGAGGATTTGGATTTCAAAAGCATTTGTGTTTGATGTGTATGCTAATGCACAGAGATGTGTCTTTAATCTAGTTTTAAGCTGACAGAAAGATCTACCGCCTACAGTTGACTTTGATATTCTGGGAATAATCAAGTGTCCAGAATTAATTGAGCATATTGGCTGTGAGGGGCTATAATACACCAGGAGCTGCCCCAAATACTGGCGAGCTAAGCTGTTCAGGGCTTTGTAGGTGGTCAATAAAATTTGTAAAAAAAGTAAGATTCACAAATGATTATTTTTCCATTTTTCCATTACAAATGTGTGTAAAACTGCGATATTGTGTTGATTAAATATTATTGTGAAGTGTTATGAGACTTTCATTTTCTCACAATAAATAATGCCAACAATCACACAGTGACACAAAGGTGCTTTTATCTGGAAGGTTATAGTGTGTGTGATTTCACAGAGGGCTTGTGGATTCAGAATATCAAGATGAACACAAAAACTAAAAAAGTTGTGCAAATGCATCTTGTAAAATCTATTTTTCCATTAATAAGAGATCCATATCTTTAAAAAGTGGATTTTGTTTACACCATGTGACCTGTAGATGCAACAATAAAATAAAAAAAATGCATTTAATGTACATTTTATTTGCTAAATATGTTATAGTATTTTGCACAATTTGAAAGGTTATGATATTTCCTAATCACCAATGTGAGGTATTTATGTCATAAATGTGTGTGTTTGTTTGTCTGTGTGTGTTTGACAGCAGTTTAGAGGAGCCCTCAGCAGAGCCTCAGGTGATGGAAGTGAGTACTGAGCCCTTGTCCATCTCTACACCTCTCAAAGAAAATAAAGAGAAGTTTTACGTTAGCTCAGGCTTGACAGACGGAAACCTGCAGCAGGTGGAGGTGAGACTGTGTTTTGTAAGAATTCAGATAGAATAACCAATAGTCCTAATGGAAAGTTAAATTGATTAAATCCTCTGTCTGCAGCTCAGCAGTGAAGCTCCAGCATCTCCTCCGCTGTCTCCATCACCCCATTCTCAACAGCTGAACACCAAGCGCTTCTCATGTCGCATCTGCATGGAGGCTTTCCATGGCCGATCGGACATGGAGAACCACAAGAGGGCGCACATCGACCCCAAAACATTCAAATGCCCCGACTGTGATTTTGCAGCACCTTCTTAGCCAGAAGTCAAGGTGTGTTGGGTTGAGCTTTTCATTTTTTATGCTGCTTTTTTCAGATACTGCTTTTCTTGTAATGTGTAATGTGGCTGTTTGTAAAGGATTTGCGAAGTTTTAAAGAACATAATGCATCATAAATATACACTCACCGGCCACTTTATTATGTACACCTGTCCAACTGCTCATTAACATTAAATTTCAGTTCAGACAATCACATGGCAGCAACTCAATGTTTTTAGGCACGAAGACATGGTCAAGACAATCTGCTGCAGTTCAAACCGAGCATTAGAATCGGATAGAAAGGAAACTTCTGATCAAATGGGATTTTCATGCATAACCATCTGTAAGTTAACAAAGAATGGTCAGAAAAAGAGAAAATCTCAAGTGAGCGGCAGTTATTTGGGCACAAATGCCTTGTTGATGCCAGAGGTCAGAGGAGAATGGCCAGACTGGTTCCAGCTGATAGAATGGCAAAAGTAAGTCAAATAACTACTCGTTACAACCGAGGTATGCAGAAGAGCATCTCTAAATGCACAACACGTCAAACCTTGAGCACATGGGCTACAGCAGCAGCAGAAGACCACACGGGGTGTCACTCCTGTCAGCTAAACACAGGAAACTGAGGCTACAATTCATAGAGGCTCATCAAAGTTGGACAATACAAGACAGGAAAAAATTGCCTCGTCTGATAAGTCTCAATTTCTGCTGCAACATTTTAAAGGTAGGGTCAGAATTTGGCGTCAACAACATGAAAACATGGATCCATCCTGCCTTGTATCACTGGTTCAGGCTGTAGGTGGTGGTTTTGGTTTAATGCTGTGGGGGATATTTTCCTGGCACACTTTGGGTTCATTAGTATCAATTGAGCATTGTGTCGATGCCACAGCCAACCTGAGTATTGTTGCTGACCATGTCCATCCCCTTATGAACACAGTGTACTTATTTTCTGATGGCTACTTCCAGCAGGATAAAGCACCATGTCATAAAGCGTGGATCATCTCAGACTGGTTTCTTGAACATGACAATGAGTTCACTGTACTTAAATGGCCTCTACAGTCACCAGCTCTCAATCCAATAGAGCACATTTGGGATGTTGTGGAACAGGAGATTCACATCATGGATTGGCAGCCAATAAATCTGCCGCAACTGCGTGATGCTGTCATATCAATATGAACCCAAATCTCTAAGGAATATTTTCAGTCCCTTGTTGAATCTATGCCATAAAGGATTAGGGCAGTTTTAAATGCATTCTGAGTCCAACCTGGTACTAGTAAGGTTTACCTAATAAAGTGGCCGGTGAGCACTTAAAGTAAAAACAATTCTGCCAAAAAAAATTACTCATTATTTACTTAAGTAGTTCATCCATTTTAGTTTCTTTCTTCTTTTAAACCCTAAACATTATATTTTAAAGGCTACTGGAAACCTGTAACCATTTACTTTTACAGTATTTGTTTTTCCTACTATGGAGGTCAATGTTTACAGGTTTCCTGCTTTCTTCAAAATGTGGTAAACTATCCCTATAAGGAGCTTTCAAAGATGATTTTCAGATTTCAGAAAATAATACCCTCTCTGAATGTAGCTATTAAAGAGACAGGATCCTTAAATTATTTGTTTCAGACACTGAGAAAAGATTCAGAATCTGTTTCAAATGGGTGTAAAGCATTTGACTTCCAAAACAAAATGAAGGCACTTCAATATAACATTGTGTTTAAAAAAGCGCACAGACTGACAAAACGTAAGTGTAGGGGAAGTAGCTTTGGATTAAAGTCTTTGCCTGTGTGTAATTATTATAAACGTGTACATATATATTTTTATCCTAGACTCACATGGCCTTGCATGCATATTTGAGGCCTCATAAATGCACCAGCTGCAGTTTTGCCTCTAAAAACACGAAAGACCTGCGACGCCACATGATGACACAAACCAACAAGAAGCCTTACTCCTGCCAGGTGTGCGCCTAAAGGTGAGCAATCATTCAAATAAATTAGCAAATCTTAGAATTTGTACTGTTTACATTATTAATACAGATACAACCATAAATGCTTTCCCAACTTAAAGGTGCAGTAGGTGTCTGTCTTCAGAAGCAGTTGTTGTTGTGCTGGTTGAAAGTCTCTTCACATTCCAATTGTACTGCTTAAAGTTAATGATCTAAATGTGTTTATATGCATTTTTATATTTTGGGTAAGGCATAAAACTAAAAAAATGTTGATTCAATTAAATAGTCAGGCCGACATCTCATGGAATTCCGATAAGCAGCTCAAACTGTCTGTCAGCAAATGCAGATTTAAACAACTGTGCAGCCGTTTGTACGCAGCTCCGTCGACAGCTGTTTGTGCATAGACGAACTGCGCGTTCACGAGAGAGTGAGAGAACTCGCGTGCGCGATCGGCAAAAACATGCTGAATCAAAACTTTTTAAAAACCTGAATCAATACTGGGGTTACCTTTGCACACTGAAGAAAGGATGACACCATGGCTGAAGGATTTCTCTTAGACAGGTAATGTTTTGTTTTAAAATTATTTTAGCTTCACGCAAAGCGGATGTAACGTTGTATGTTGTTGTTACAAATGGGTTATATCTTCACAGAAGTGTTGTTCAGCCACTTAAATCTTCCGGTGAAAGATTGATAAGTCTATTTTCAGTTTCATAAGGGACCTTTTACAGCATCGATAATGTAGATTTGAATTAGTTTAACAACAAAACACAAGTAAGTACCGCTATTCTGCCTAGCCTCTCCCTATAATGTTTACCATGCAACTCTAAATATTCGCTCTGAAATAGCATGTCAGTTTGGCTTAGTAATGAGTGTAATTCCAGCACACCGCCGGACAAGCACTAGTCACTTTTAACACACAAGAGAGGGTTATGCTGTCATCTTTAAGGTGAGCGTGCTCCTGTTTCAGGAGGCGTGGCTCTGGACGGCTAGGATTCAGAGTACTGTAATTCAGAGATTAATGCTAAGCTGTTAGCATTGTGGAAGATCACCTACTGCACCTTTAAAAGAAATGGCAATTTACACACCCACAGGCTATCTAAGACGCGGGGGATTTTTAAAAAAAAGATTTTTAGCTGAAACTGTAATAAATTGCCAGTGTAAAAGTGTAAACGACACAGAAACACATTGTTCCTCATTGAAACTCTCAAAAATTATTTTTTTGTTCAACTGTAACGGCTCGCTTCGTCCCGTCACAGCAGACCATCATCATCAACAATGATGAAGAAACTTTAGCTACACTGCAGAGTAAGTGCTGGAATGAATATAATTGAATGGAGGAACTATGATGTCAATTTGTTGCAAAAACCCAGAAGCGAGTTCCGGTTCCCTTGTCCCGAAGTCAATGGGCTTCTTAAATGTGATTTTGGTTAAATCGCTTAAATAAGGCTTGTGGCTACCACAAACTCAAGATACTTTCACATTTTATTTTACGACACAAAATACATTAGATATACTCCACTCTTGAATTTTTTTTTTATCAGAGACATTATACGTCTTTGAGGTGAGCTTGTCTGGAATGCAGCCCAAATTTACAGCTTGTGTTGGACATTTGGATTTGTCTGTTATTTGGTGAAAGTGTTTTCATAAATCATATTTTATATAGGTTGTAGTTTTTTTTTCTTATTGGGCCTTCATATTGTGTGAAGATAATGACCATCATGACAGATTCATTAATTTCATTAGGGTTAGGGTATCATTTATTTAAATAAAGCTATTTAATAAAGATTCTGCTTACCATAGGACACCCGGTCTCTTTCCTGCTCTCAGTAATGCAAAGTTGTTAATAAATTTGTAAAAATATATAAATATTTACTGACATTTAAACATGATTATTTTACATTAACATACATCTAATGATTTTTTTTCTTTTTTATTTTTTTTTCTTCATCTAAACAAATTTTTAACTATAAATGCAATATTTATACTCCTCCTGAAACTCTTTTACACTCACCTTAGAACGTATATCATATGTGACTGTATGGGCTGCTTTTTTCTGTACGTCATAACAAAAAATAATGTTAATGTTCTCTATCCATGATGGCATTTGCAGGCGTTTGACAGACTTGCCCCTCATTTCTGTCGTTTATGAAAAAGAATATGGGATTTGTCATAGCTAGGTTTTCACTAAGTTTAACGGGCTATGTGCACGCAGGCAATACACTTATTTAAACATGTCTTATGATAAGAATCTAAAGGCACATTTCTAAAACGTACAGTACATGTTTTAAAACTTATATAACAACTGTAAAGCAAAACAAATGTATTTCTCATTGAGAAACTATCCAAAAGGCATGTACTGTAGGTCTGTATAAATGTTGTGTGAGGATTATCCTGTTGGACAAAACGTGTAAGTGTAATGAACTGTGTTTGAACACAGAGCTAATTATTTGCAATCTTCGAGAAGTCTATGGGAAAATCTTATGGGGATTTTATTGAAAGGAACCAGTTTTATGCTAGCAGCCGATTGGCCTACAAGGTGACGTCATAGTTCCTCTACTCTGTAGTCACACAGCCCTGGTCTGTTTATTAGACACATCTTGTTACTTTGTTGCATTAAATTACTTCTTCTGTGATTTATAGATTTGCAGGCGGGTCAAACGGTCATCAGCCCAGAGAGATTACAGCAAGCGCTGGGTCAGAAACACATCATTGTGGCTCAGGATCAAAGTCTTTCTGACTTTCTCATTTACAGCCTGTATTTAATGTTGGGTGGTTATCGAAAATCACAAAGAAGAGTATTACATTTGATCTTGTATCTAATGCAAGGTGGTTTAGATTTTATAAAGTGGTAAATCTATAAATGTAATATAAACTCAGGTTTTAGAGGCATGTTTTTGACAAAATGCTTCTTTTATTAGGAGGAGGCGGCATATATTCAGCAGATCACAACAGTAGATGGACAGACCGTACAGCACTTAATGACCAGAGACAACCAGGTCACTGAGGTATGACTCAATTAATAAAGCTTTTTTCAGACAAGCAGTAAACACACACTCTAAAGTTTGGTTTTGAAGAGATTTTTATTTTGATCTACATTTACTATAATATATAAAATAATAAGTGATTTTTTTCCTGCCCTAGTTTTAAGGTTTTAAACCTTTTTGTCTAAAGATTTTGCAGACAAATGAGAAAAAATTAGTGGTTTGAAGGATAGTGGAAAGTATAAAGATTTCAAATAATAATTTATTAGTATTTTGGTGCTAAACTATGATCTTTAAATAGAGTTTACGAACATGTTATCAAATGATTCTTGTTTTAAATATGTCTGACAAAATTCTAAAGTCTATTATCTATTGTTACACTGAATTATATTTTAGTTTGTGTCTCCTCTTAATCATTGTAAAAAGTATGACAGTCATTACACTGCAAAAAAGTTAAAATTAAGTGAGTTTCTCCCTAAAATATGTAAAATAATATAAAGAAAGCTTATTTCTCTTTTTCACTTTCATATTTTGTTTTAATAAAAAACTGCCTTAATGTTGACATCTTTGACAAGACTATATTTCTTACTTCTTGTTATGATTTTATGATGTTTAAAATGAATGCTATAACATTTAGGTGGGACAAATGTAATGTGTGTGACAGATTAAGGATGAGGCAGGAATTGATTCAGAATTTAAGCATTTTAATCAATGGTTTAAGCAAAAGATGTAACAATAATAATGGAAAAAGAAATATACATTTACAAAATTCTCTGAGTACACAATGAATGTAAGCCAAATCAAAGCCAAATCAAAGAAATTAACAAAACAAAACAATCCTTAAATCTAACGTCTAAACTTTGCGTCAAAAATAAATAATGAAAATAGAATCGATAACTTCATTCACGACACCCGATCTAAACTAATTAAACTACAAAACTCTAAACTACACAGGGGGCAAAACTCAAACTAATCCTAACTAAATCAATCTAAACTAAAACAAACCTAACAAAAAGGTCATAAGGCTCAGTTTAGAATCACACAACAACCATCAAAGCATTTACTCAAACCCAGCGAAGTTTAACAAGTAAACTTGAATTACCACAGTGAATAATAAATAATAATAAAGATAATAAATCACCTAATAACCTAAGCATGGCATAAATGCAAAAATGTGGCACCCAAAAGTACGCCGAGGCAGAGCGCACACCACAGACTGGCTCATCCAGGGATTGGTGGATCTGGCACTGTCATAACAATGATGGTCAGTTACCTAAACCAGAAAGAAACCTAATAGTGGAGTGAGAAGCTGAGAGAGAGTGGTAAGGAAAATAAAAACGCAAAACTAACCTCCAAAACAATATATACAACAACTTACTCCCTTACAATATAACAATGACTCCCAACCACTTTACTTAGTTTTTTTTCCCAAACTCTGGATAACTTAGAGAACTTAGAGACCCCACTTGTATGGTCTGTTGGATGTTATGTTTCATCATTATGACTGAAACCCTGACTTTGAATTGCAGATGGGGGACGGGCAAATCCCTCACATTCAGTATGAACATGATGGGACGTTTCTACAGGAACAACAGATTGAGTTCAGAGCCAATACAAGCACAATTATTTACTTTGTTCACGTTGTAATTGCTGTAATTCAAATGTAACATGATTTCTTATAGGTACTTGAACTGTTTGTGTTTACTTAGCATTAACATTAAAACCAATGCATGATGTATGTCTTAACTAAATCAGAAACTTTTATTGTTTTGTTTTTTTTCTTGTCTTTTTCCATTTTGAACATTTATTTACATAACAATGGCATTTTGAGAGGCCTGAAAACACAAATCTTTGAAAATTGGTTTTGGAAGACCAAATTTTTGAAAATGCTACAGATTTAAATAAAAATTTTGGCTTTGTAGATTACATGGCATGTAAGTGTAGATTACAGATTACCTCACAATAAAACAAAACTATAGACATCATATGTTTGCAGGCACATAGTGTATTTTATAAAGAGAAATTGCCAACTACTGGCCTGACGTGAATAGTACAGCATTTTTCGGCCTTTTTCACAAACTCATCTGAATGGGGACGACAGTTTTGACAAAGCTGTCCTGTATTCATTACATTTTAAAAGACAAAAAGGAAAACAAATTCTGTTTGTAGTACATATTTTTGTTTAAATGTTCCCTGGTGTCAGTGTAAATCTCCTCTGTGTTGTGTGTCAGATTGCTCTGTCTCAGGATGGACAGATTCAGTATGTCCCCATCACCACTGAACAGCAGGTTGTGGCCCCTGAAGATCTGGAAGCAGTCGCTCATTCAGCGGTCACTGGTATGACCTTTCACCTTTTACCTTTATTTAAAATGCAAAAAACAGAACTATTTACTACAAGCTTTCATGGCTGCATGAGACTGTAAATAAATGACTTTGTGATATTTAGTTTTTCTGTGATGTTTGGATATTGTGATATGAATACCATTTAACCAGATAACTTAAATAGCTTTATTTAGAAAGAATTGTTCATTTTATCATGATTGAGATGTTTTGTTCATGAAGTGGAGTGTATCCACATCAAATATATTAAACAATTTAAAAGCATAGAAAAATACAATAGCGCAAATATTAAAATACAAATAAACTGAGCTGTATTGTTTTGTTGGGAGTCTAACAGAATTCAGCACCCAAAAAATGACTTTTCAGCTTGTTCAAACGACTTTAAAATGAGTTAAAACAGCACCACTTTTGGGGACAACTTAATTGTTTTATGTTTAATTCACTTAATTTCATAAGAATAATTACGTTAACTTGTTTTCTGTTGGGAAAACATAAAGGAATTGTGAGGAAGCCAGCATTTTTTACAGTAAGGTACAGAAATTGATATCATACAAATGATTAAATACAAATGCTACAAATCGCTTACAATTCAATTTTTTTTACTCTTATTATGATTAAATTTGCTCAATGTGTGTGTTTAGCTATTGCAGATGCAGCAATGACCCGGTTTACACTGAAGCCACACCTGAACAACTGGAACAACTGCAAGAGCAGGGCATCCAGTATGATGTCATCACTTTTATTGAGGAGTAGAAACACGACACACTCATTATTTATTAACAACATCAACACACACACACACACACACACACGGACAGACAGAAGAATATCTGAAGCTCATCTCAGCTCCAAATGAGCATCACAAACTGCGCTGATCATAAGTAACACAAACTTCTTCCACAATCATCAGTCATTTATAAGGTGAATGTACAGTTAGATCCTCTCAAAATATGATTTATGCCTTTGTAAATATTGAAAGAAATGTATCTTTAGCCTTGAAAAAGAAATAAGTATAGAGAATCCTGTATTTAAGAAGAATAATGGACATGTCTCTGTGGATGCTGCTTTAATGACAGTCTGTATATAACGTTAGGCTGGAGGATTGACGTCATATTGCTATGAAACAGTTCCTAGCTGTAGCTAAAATTCTTACAAAGAAGGTTTTGATCATTTGCTGTTTCATTTTTAGCTTCTTCAGTTTTACAGATATGTCTTTCTTTAAACATGGCTACAGACCGGAACTTTAAATGCAAACCAAATAAGTCAAAGCCTCTTTATCTGATTCTAACACTGATTTTCTTGCATTAGTTGTGCTATAATATTGTACAATTCTGGTTTTACAAAGCTGTTGTCTGCTGCATATGATTTAATAATATTTATACTCGTGTACATATTGATTTTTGTTCCTATTCAGTGTCTTATGCATGTATTTTAAGTTGCGTCTGAAAGTTCAGATCAGTTTTTATCTTTGGTTTGTTTTGTACATTCACTACCAAGAATCCATCAAACTTTTATAAATGATGCTCTATTTTAAAGCTACTAAGACAAAGACATCTGAACTTCACTATTCAGCTAGGGTCATCTACAATTATACCTTTAATTCATTCAGAAGTCTTGATGCTCAGCTGTCCTTCAGTGGTAACATAACCTGCATGATTGTGCAAGCTTTGTTTTCTTTACACAAAATTAGAAGGATCAGACACTTTGTAACAGAGCAGGCTGTGAACTTCTTGTCCAAGCACTTGTGATTTGTATATTAGTCTACTGCAATGTTCTCCAGGCTGAACTTCCATCATCTGCTGTGAAACCTCTTTAGATGATCTAAAATGCTGCAGCTTGTCTGGTCTGAGCTCTATTTATCCCAATAGAGTCCTCTACACACATCAATATCACAGGAGAATTGAGCTGGTTTTCTTTCTTCTTGTTCCACTGACGCATGGTGAGTTTGAATGTTTTTTTCATTTGTTTTTTGGATAATCATAGTGTAAATCCTGCCATTACATTGAAGCAACTTCTTGGATTGTGTGTGTTTATGTTTTGTAATGTAAAACCAGGGCTGTATTCTATTTCAGCTACATTTAATTCATTATTCATACATTTAGTTAATAATAATACGACACATACAGTGATAATTTAATCAGCAATAGAATATGGGGTCTATTTTCTCAGTCTTTAGATGATTTTTTAATGCTCAGTAATAGTTTTTCCAGCTTGAATCCAACTGAAAGATTCAAATGTTTTGTTCTTCAGGGAGAATTACTTTAACATTGCTTTTATCATTTTATAATCATCTTTGGTGGTTTTGAAGTATTTTGCTGTGCTGTAATCAGTGGAATGATGACACGGTGGCTCAGTGGGTAGCACTTTCACCTCACAGCAAGAAGATTGCTGGTTCAAGCCCCCAGCTGGATTAGTTGGCATTTCTGTGTGAAGTTTGCATGTTCTCCCCGTGTTCATGTGGGTTTCCTCCGGGTGCTCCGGTTTCCCCCAGAGTCAAAGGACAATTCAATTGGTGAATTGAATAAGCTAAATTAGCAGTAGTTAATGTGTGTGAATGCAAGAGTGTATAGGTGTGTACCAGTGCTTGGTTGCAGCTAGAAGAGCATCCGCTGTGTAAAACATACTGTATGCTGTATAAGTTGGCGGTTCATTCTGCTGTGGCGACTCCTGATTAACAAAGGTACTAAGCCGAAAAGAAAACGAGTGAATGAAAAAATCAGTGGATATTGTGTTTAATAATGAGTTTGTGACTAAAAATAATAAATAGAAATGTTAAAACGTTTGTTTTTCTCTAACAGCCTCAAGAGACGTCAGCGGAGTAAAATCAGCTGCTCTTTTACCAAAATCCACCATCAAACCTGCAGTCCGGAGCTCTTCTCCATCTACAGCCAGTGTTTCAGACGAACCAGCTGATCAATCCAGGTAAATCAAATCACAAATATGACCACACTTCATCCATTTTACAACTCCAAATCATTATAGAGATTAATCTGTCTGTGAAAACCAAAACATGAAGCAGTGATGGTTGAGCACATCTCACACACTAGCTGCTGTTTAAAATGCTCTGATGTTTAGAAATTGAATTGATAATCTCTAAATTATTTATCAATCTGACAAACATCTTAAACAAAGATTAGATTTACTTGTACCTCAGTTTGGTAGAAGGTTGAATAAAGTTCACCACCAGCCTTACAGAAAATGTGGACTATTAGAGATGAAAATGAAGCTGATTTTCTTTTTTCTAGGGCATTATTAAAGAATGGGGTAACACTTTATATTGATGGTCCATTTGAGTATTAGTAGACTGTCTGCTTAAAATCTGTTGATAATATAATCAGCTTGATATGCTCCTTTGACAGAGATTTAACTGACTAAAAGAAACTTTGCTAGTACATGTCAACTTACACTAACCCTAACCCAAACCCAACAGTCTTATAATCTAATGACAAAACTTAAATGAACCATCAAAATAAATGTTACCTCTTCTTCTTCTTCTTCTTCTTCTTCTTCTTCTTCCTATAAAACCTGTTGCTTTTAACATAGTTGGAGATGTTGTAAGCAGGGGCGTAGCAACCGTGGGGGACGGGGCATACGTCCCCCTCACTTTTAGAGACAGACCATTTAGAAACAGGTGATTAAGAATGCAAACTTTTGAATTCCATACAGTTGTCACTCCCGTTTCCCAAAACACATTACTATAAATAGACTGTTTAACCCTTTACATTATTACTTTCTTACAACATCTTCCTATAGAACTCGTTGCTTTTAGCATAGTTGGAGATGTTGTAAGAAATTAATAACGTAAAGGGTTGAACAGTCTATTTGTTTAGCAAACGCTGGACATTCGTGTAGTAAACGTGTTTTTGGAGGCGTATAAAATAATGTGGATGATTCAGACTTCTGAACACTGGATAAACCTCAGTGTGTCTGCACAAACTACACTATCAGAATTGACTTTAAAGAAATACCACTGAATATTTTGTTTGAGAAGCACAATTGTCATGAGGGCGGTGAATACTCAATGAACTTAATAAAACTGGGTGCTCTTATTGTGAAAATGCAGATGTTTTGTATTGAATGTCACATTCTCATGTTACGATGTTTCTCTTTTAAAACATTTCTAAAAACAGCTCTGATTTCACTGTAAAACATTGGACATATGTATGATTTGCTGATGTCTCAGTGACTGATATGTTTAGGTTTTGGGTCAGGTAAACGGCAGCGCTGGACTGTATTCTTTAAAAGTGTAGTTCTAAAAGTGCGCCTTAATGACGCCAGTGGCAACTGCAGTGTGTGTTATAAATGACTGGATGCTGTTCAAACCTCATGCCAGATTTTTGTCACTGGGACTAGATCACAATATAAGCCACATCACAAGTGAGTTCAAAAATATATATTTTTATTAGAGAAATACACAAAAACAACTGTAACAATAAAGAAGTGAATAATACAATAACAAGACACTATATATTAACAGCAAAGGTGTCAACTGGCTACTCCAGCATGAACCAGTCGTGGTAAGGCATCTGTCCTAGAAGAATTCTGTGCTCTGGAATCTGCTGCAGACAAGCCCACATCAGATCACAGCATTCTGTGAAAAACAAAAGGAGAGGTGAGATTATTATTATTATTATTATTATTATTATTATTATTATTATTATTATTAGTAAACTGTTTTTTAACTTGTTCTTTGATGAACATCTCACCTTGAGAGAGGGTAAATTTGGACCAGTCATGCTCCAGGTAGTACAGGTCATACGTCGTTGGGAAATCTCCATGCAGCAATGTGAAGAGAAGAACCCCAAGAGAATAGACAGTTGCTGGTTTGGCATGGTAACATCCTCTTTTGTAAAACTCTGGCGGCATGTACGCTTCTGTGCCTGGAGGAGAGACATTTAGTTAAATCTCTGTGTCAGCATCATGTTGATAAATATACCAGATGGGTTTCAGGTGTGCTAATTACTGAGCTTTTAAACCGTATATTAATAATGCTTATGTACATTCATAACTAGTGTTGTCAAAAGTATCGATACTGACACTCATCACAGTCATATTTGCTGAGCATGTGAACACCAATGGCCAATCAGTGGTGTTTAACAGCGTTCAATTGGACATTTTTAAAATGTCAGTCCCAAAGTCGATACTTTTGACAACCCTATTTAAAACACCTACCAGAAAAGGTGGAGTATGCTGATTCCATCATGTAATCTCCGCAGCCGAAGTCAATCAGCTTGACCTCCAGTGTGTTTGGGTTTACAAGCAGGTTTTGCAGCTTAATGTCTCTGTGGAATACTTCCCGGTAGCAGCAAACATTGGCAGCATGAACAGCTTGGCCCATGATAGTTTGTGCCGTTTGCTCGGTGAGGACGCCTCCGTTGAGTTGCAGAAATGCCTCCAGGTCCATACTTGCCGTAGGCCGCTCCATGACCATGACATAATGGTCTTTGAAGACCTGCCAGTCAAGGAGCTGAATTATATTGGCACACCTGGAGCCACTGCTGGCCATACTTGCCAAGGTGATCTCTAGAGGTGGCTGGTCATGAGACTGAAAACAAAATAATGATGTTGGTTTTCAAACAAGGATTTTTAACCACAGCCTGTTGTCTAATATTAAATATAAGACATTTTGAGTTGAACACAGTGACTGAGAAGAGAAAAACAGAAAGTGTAGTGTACTTACAGAGCAGAGATCTTGCATACGTGGTGTCATCTGGGCAAATTTAACAGCCACCTGTTTAAAGAAATAAGCGAACAATTAACATGTGCATCCAGATCATTTCATTCAAATCCTGAACAGAGGTTTCATCAATTTGAATTCTCAGAAATGTCAAAACAATGAAAGCATGTTTCTGATGATGTTCTTTAAATAGTGAACTTCATCAAAGGATTTGAGTCTACAGAAATGAATACCTGCAGACCATCCTGTATGCGGATCCCCTCAAAAACGGAGCCGAAACCTCCTTCACCGAGCTGCTTTCCCAGATTGTAGCGGGAGCTGATGTCATCTGTTAAAAAAGAAGAACATTTAGCTGACTGGACACAAAATCTTATTAAATTATAAACCAAACAAAACACAGAGTTTACAACAAATAAGACTTTCTCCCTAAGAAAAAAGATTATAGGAAATGAAGGAAGTGAAAACTTCTTTACTCTGTTAAAAATAATTTGGGAAATATTTGAAAATGGAAAAAAATCACAGGAGGGCGAATAATTTTGACTTCAACTGTATAATTTTAAAATGTTTGATAAGCCTAAACAAATGTTATGAATTCTAGCAATAAACTTACTATTGTCCAAACAGGTCTCATCGTCTGCTGTAAGACTCAGTGCAGAATCATCAGCGGAGTCATCTTGTGAGACCTTCTGATTCAGTGAAGACTCCGAGTCTTCATCTAGTGCAGAGTCAATGTCAACCTGCACAGAGTCTCCGCTGAACGCTTCAAAGATGCCGTCTGTTGAGAACTGCTGGCTCACTGGAGATTCAAAGCTGTTCACTTCAGATTTCACAGTGGAGTCCAAGTCTTCTTCTGCTGGAGCATCAGGAATTGAAGGTTGGAGAACCTCCAGCTCCAGATTGTTCACAGCAGTGTGAAAGAATTTCGAGCTACTGATCGGCTCGTCCTGTAGGTCATGGATCTCCAGTGCAGGGAGCGGATCTAAAGAGGGGAAGGAATATCATTAATATGATTCTGTAACTCTTTTGACTAGATATTTGAAGTTAATTTGCAAAGACATCACTCAATGTATTTTATTATAATCTTGCAGTTTTTCTGTATTGAAGTGATAATTAGCAATAAAAAAGTATGTTTAAACTATATATCTAAAGGCATAAATACAATTAATTATGAATTTCTTCTTTTAAACACAAAAATAGACCTATTCTGAAGAATATTCCTGAAATCAGCAGCCATTAAACTTCACTGTAGGAACTCAAAATACTGGAAGTCAGTATTTGTGTTCAACACAAGAAAGCACCTGAAACAGGTTTTAGGAGTGAATTATGACAGAATATTCACGTTTATGTGAACTGTCCCTTTTAAGAAACTACCTAAAATTCTTAAATGTTTCTAGTCAGTTTTATTTCTTATCTTTAAACAGCTACTCTGACATGTTCGGTGTGTTTTAGCATTGTTTTAGTAATTAAAATTCATAAACCTAATTTACCATCAACAGTAGCTCTTCTGGGGAAACAGGCTTGGAAGAGGGGCGGGTCATCGGTTATCGGATGACGGTGGTTTTCTGTCATGTTGCCGGTGGATGCGAGTGGCTCACGGGGTGGTTCGTGTGCACGCTTGATACCGAACGCTTTCTTTAAACGGGAAATTAACTTTGAAAAGGCCATTTTATCACCGTTGTGTGGAATCGCAGTAAATACTGAACTACTAGTCGTCGAAAGAAGCAATGAGAGTTTCTGCTTGATTCAGTCAGCGTTAATTAGCCACTGATGATGTCAGAGTTACGTGGTTCCATTTGGAACGCGAAAGAACATTTTCAAAACACGCGGGGACTTTTTAAAACACAATAACTCAAACAACTAATGTTGGCTAATTTGCCTTAAAGTGCCCACACATCCACGTTATACACACACACACACACACTTAGGTCAGAATTATTATCCCCCCTTTTTCTTTTCAGTTTAGTCCCATTATTAATCTTAGTCGACACAGCAGATTGAACCACCAACTTTTCCAGTATATGTTTTACACAGCAGATGCTCTTCCTGCTGCAAGCCACCTCTGGGAAACCTTTTAATTTTTTCTCTATTAAATATTTCCAAAATACATTTAAGAGAGCAATACAATTTTCACAGTATGTCTGATATTTTTCTTCTGCAGTTTTATTATTTATTGAGTATAGTATAAATATTACTTATTATTAAGTCTTATTTGTTTTGGCTAGAATAAAAGCAGTTTTTATAAAAAATAAAAAATAAATAAAAACATTTTAACGTCATATTATTAGCCCATTTAAGCTATTTTTTTTCCAATGGTCCACAGAACAAACCATCATTATACAATAACTTGCCTAATTACCATAACCTGCCTAGTTACCCTAACTAACCTAGTTAAGCCTTTAAATGTCATTTTAAGCTGTTTAGAAGTGTCTTGAAAAATGTCCAGTCAAATATTATTTACTGTGATTATGGCAAAGATAAAATAAGTCTTTCACGATGTAATTTCTCATTTTAATAATAGTTTTAAAGGATATCTGTGTGGTATTTAGTGACTCATTATGTTTTTAATTTAAATGAACTAATTTAGTAATGTTTGTATGTAACTGGACTTGAAAAAATTTTTTATCTAAAACTTCTTCTCAATTAACATTAGTGACAACATTAGAAAACCATAGATAAGAGCTGACAGTTACTTACAGCCATTTATTTATTACCATCCTGGGTTTTGCTTTCATTTGCAAATTACTACCAAAATGTAGCACTTAATATTTAGTTAGTTTCTGTCATTTGAAAGTAATTGTTTACAGTATTGCAATATTTCCGTCTCTATTGTAATGTTACACTACTTTTGCATTGAATCTGAGCTCATTTTCGATATCATGGGTATGACCTATTATCTAGACTGTATATCAGTGGTTCCTAACTGTTTAGAGTGGCATACTCCTAACATCCTTCTCCATTCTCTTTTCCGCTCAGACTGCAGTCTCTTCATTTAAGCACACTATTTGCAATTTAAATAAACATTTTCTGTGAATTCTTTACCTTTATGAATTCTTCTTTTTTTACATGAATAATGTTAAAATAAAGTATAAAGAAAAATATACAACTATAGTCAAAATTATGTTTTCCATGCATTAACTGAGCCCGCCAGTAGGTGGCAGTAAAGCCCTGTTTTAAGTGAATAAGACATTTATTCAGTAACAAAGCAACGGTTGCATTTATGAACAGGTCAATGAATCGACTCTCACAATTCATTTCAACCACAGATTCATTCACCAAAATAACCCACTCTAGCCGAAGAAACCACTGGACCGATGTGAATGCTACCAGGTTGGAATAATGATTAATATTCTTGTAGATTGAAGATTTTGTTGACATTAGGTTTTATAGAGTTACAAAAAAGGTAAAAAATTGTTTTAACTGCGAACTGTATTGATTTTGTGTGAACATGCTACATGCTAACACTGTCATGGCATCCAACAACTGCAACCAGCAGCAGGGCATCCAGCATGACGTTTAGTGTTTACTGTTGAGTAACCACGACACACACATTATCAACACACACACACAGAGAGAGACAGACGGAACATCAGAAACTTATCTCAGCTCCAAATTAACATCACAAACTGCCCTGAGAAGTAACACAGACTTCTTCCAGAATCATCAGTCATTTATAATTTTTTGTAAGTTTCATTTATAGCCTTTGTAAATAGTGAAAGAAATTTATCTTTGTGTTCCTACAATGTTTAGCCTTGTAAAGGTAAAATAAATATGTATAGAGAAAACTGTATTTAAGAAGAATAATGGACATGTCTCTGTGGATGCTGCTTTAATGACAGTCTGTATCTGTAGGCTGGAGGATTGACGTCATATTGCTATGAAACAGTTGCTAGCTGTAGCTAAAATGCTTATAAAGAAGGTTTTGATCATTTGCTGTTTCATCTTTAGCTTCTTTAGTTTTACAGATGTCTTTCTTTAAACATGGCTACAAACAGGAACTTTAAATGCAAACCAAAGAAATCAAAGCCTCTTTATCTGAATCTAACACTGATTTTCTTGCATTAGTTGTGCTATAATATTGTACAATTCTGGTTTTACAAAGCTGTTGTCTGCTGCATATGATCAGTGGTGGAAAGAGTACAGAAATATCATACTTAAGTAAAAGTACCATGACTTGCCTATAAATTTAGTGCAAGTAGAGTAAAATTATCTGTTGTATTTATTACTTAAAGTATGAGTAAAAAGCAGTCCTTTCTAAAGTACTCGAGAGTAGTAAGTATTACGCTGTAAAAAGCTGATGCATTGGCGACCATAATTCAATGTCCAGTCAGCGTCTAAAGACATTTTGATGTACAATAATGATGTCAAGTGACGTTGATATTTGGTTGATTTTAGGTTATGTTATAAAAGCATCAAGCCAATATCTTAAACCAACATCACGTTGATGTCAAATACTGACCAAAATCCAACATCTGATAGCTGTCATTGTGGTAACGTCCACACAACCTCAAGCTGTAACATCTTTAGACGTTGATTTTAGGTTGGACATCCGATTTTCATTTCCAAACAAAATGCAGCGTCTCCATGACATTGGAAGACAACGTCAGTCTGATGTCGTGTTGAGGTCTTGTGCCTGCTGGGTGTTTAAGGCCATTTCGGTCATCATACAGTAAACACCCATGATCTTCTCATCAGTGACATGCATCTAAACAGTCTCTGGGTCATTGAGTATAAAGATTTTGGACAATTTTAATGCTTGCAAACAGTTTGCTGCAATTATAAATCGCCCAAGTCTTGAGGTAGATCTTTATGTTGCGATTTACTTTCTGTGTGCGATTTAACTGGACAGGAATCACAAGACTGATTTTTCATGTTCCCATAGATAAGACAAAATAAAGTAGTGACTACAGGTTAAAGTAGTGGAGTAAAAGCACCGATACAGCACTGAAAATGTACTCAAGGCAACACACATTTTTAAAACTACTAAGTAAATTACAATTTCTGAGAAAATGTCCTCAATTACAGCAGTTTAAGTATTTGTAGTGTTACTTTACACCACTGCTTCTCACTACACAAAGTCTGTCTTGAATAAAAAGGAAATCACTTTAAACATTATTAACACATAATAATAATAATAATATCAAAATCACTTTAGACAGTATTAACACAATTATAATATCAACACAAACAGGAAAACAGTTGTTTACTATCATCAAGTCCTTCAGTTCCACTCGAGGTCTCCATGATCTATGCCCTGGTTTGGTGGCTCCTGAAAATAGAATTATAAAAAGTCTGTGACCTGATGACCTGAACATTCTTATATTAAGCAATGTGTTCACTTTATTCAGTAGTCAAAATCATTTCACAGGTAAAAACTGATTCAAATAATCAAATTAATAAAGCAACGATAATAAGGATGATGAGAAAACACTGATCCTTGTTTAAATTCATGCTAGAAACATACTAGTAACAATTCATGCTAGAATCTTGCTAACAACTCATGCTGGACTGTCTTGTTTCCGTCTTTAAATGGTTAAATTGTTGACTGCAAGGATCTTCAACATTCTTTTTGTCATCTTGACACTTTTTCAAACTAAATAATCTACTTCTAACAGGCTTTTTCAAGCCACTATAAAGTTTGTCTTCAACCTTTATCATGTCTTTGGGAGGAAACCTATGCCTACAATAAGGGGAACATACAAACCCCACACAGAAATGTAAACTGGCCCAGCCGGAACTCGAACCAGCCAACCTCTTGCTGTGAGGCGACAGTGCTAATCACTGAGCTACCGTGCCACCTGGAGATCATATCTTCTTCAATGGTACAAAGTTGGAGTGTAATGCTGCACAAGAATGATGCTTTGGTTGGGTGTGGCTACTTTGGCTTTCAGTTTTGTGTTACAATTTGATTTGATTCTGATTCACAAGTTCTAATTTGTATTCTTGATTGAATTCTTCAGTGTGTTAACCTGAAAATATATAAAGCTAGAAGTTAAAATGTAAGTTCCACACACGCTGTTGTTGAAAGAACACTGTATTTGTTCAGTGGTACAGTGGTGTTCAGTGGTATTGCTGCTTATTAAACTGAAATACACATACATAAAATGTTTGACAAATTTGTTTGATTAATAACAGCTCCATTGTTTTCCCCGTTTTAAAGCACACAGTTCTTCTTGAGTCTATATCTAGGGCTTGCGAAAATACTTTTGGGCACTTTGTAGAGGCTTTTTAGATCCAAATTCGTCTGTTGTAGTGACGTCCAATCAGTTCCCAATAGATTAAAACAAATTCCGCCTTAAGTTTATTTTTCAGAAGCCATCTCACTTACGAATACACCAAATCAGCACTAAATAGTTACGAATTCTAAATAAAAGGCACAACTGGATTATGCTCACTTTAAATTTCCATCAGCATTGATGCCTACAGGCTTTTTTTTTTAGGTTCTCGTTCTGGAGGTGCTGTCTCGCATGCTGACGGTCCAGGCCAAAAAAATCTGAAAGCAAGGCTGGAGCAGTGGTTGAGGTCAAGAAGGAGGAGCAGCCTGAAGAGGAAGAAGATGACGTTGTTGATGCAGGCGCTCTTGATGATCAAGGTCAGTGGAGTGCAGATTGCATTCAATATATTTCATCATTTCCTATATTTGAATGTATTTTAATTGTACATACAGGTGACAGTGATTATAAACCAGCTGATGAGGAGTCCAGGTCCAGACTGGCTGTCAGGCACTTCACTCCTCCTCCCTCCTGCTCTTCATCATCTAACGCATCTACCTCACGGAAACATCCTCACAGGATAGTGGGACCTCATCGCAAATTTCTTCCAGATTCAGGTTAGGGTTAATCTAGCTTTTTGGGTCACAGAGGTATAATAAGTGAAGTTTCACAAACTAATTTCAAGAGGAGTGTGATATGATTGACAGCTGGTCCCTATCAGTAATCATTATCTTGCTAATCGGATTATTCAAAATTTAACATAAATATCCAGCCTAACTTTTCTCCCTATCTTCGCTTTGGAAGACCTCCCCCCATCCATTCATCCCTTCTCCCACTTCCACAACTCTAAGATCGGGCTACACGGTGGCTCAGTGGCTGACACTGCTACCTGACAGCATGGTTCAAGTCCTGGCTGGGCCAGTCGGCATTTCTGTGCGGAGTTTACATGTTCTCCCTGTGTTTGCGTGGGTTTCCTCCAGGTACTCCGGTTTCCTCCCACAGTCAAAGACATGTGACACAATTGAATTAAATAATAGTAACAGTCAAAGGCACTTAATACCAAGCTTCTCTAATTAAGTATGCACTGGTGTCGTTGGCGGTCAATTCCTTCAGAGCTGTCTTTATTAATCAAGGAATAGGCCAAATGAATCGGGGGGAGCTCTCGAGAACTACCTGATCTCATATCCCTCTAAATGGTCATTGACCAGAAGGCAGCCTCGGGCTCATCTATCTCTGAGCTCTGGGTTCTCTTTCGGGACAGCATGCCAAACCTACTAACATGGTCAAGCATTATTTAAGTGTGAAAATGTTTAAATAGCAACTTTCATATGAGTGGGATAACACTAAATTTTATAAACAGAGTCACCAGCAGCACCATCTAAAACCAACAATACAGAGGATCCTCGAGCTCCTGAAGAAGCAAGTTCCTTTGGATTGGAGAACAGATCTTTTTCGTTTTCCAATGGGACAGTAGTGGAAAAAGGAGTCAGCCAGTCAGATTCTGAGAACAGAGATACTTCATTAAACACCAGCCTCGATGATCTTGAGTTCCTGCCCAAAAAAATGAGGACGACCTTCCAAACGCTTCCTTCAAAAGAAGTACAAAAAATACATGAATCGCAAGTAAGTATTGTTTTACTACTTGTTATGACTTCTTGATGTTAATCTAGAGACTGAAGTATGTAACATTTATATTGTACCATAGACCATTCTGTGTAATGCGGGAGAAAATGAAAACCATGCATCATCCAAAATACTGCCAAAAAATAATAATTTATTATACAAAATCAAAGTTAAACAGAAAATAGTAATAATAAAGAAGAAGAATATAGATAACAACAAATACTACAAAAGGTTAATTATACACAGTTTATATGAACAAGAATAATCCAAAAACAATAAACCCTGCAGGGGAAAAGGACAAAAGTGTCGGTGAAAGAAAAGAAAATAACAAAAACAAACTAACTCCGCTTAACCTTTTTACCTAACTGAAAACAAAATAATCGAAAAACCAGTCTTCAGCGTGTGCCTGGCCTAACTTACCTACTCTAACCCAACCAAACAGAAAAATACAAAGACAGCGCTCACTCCTAAACCTGGGCTATTTCTCAATTTCAAGTACGCAAAAATTGCACTTGCGTCCTTGGAAGTTCAGACTTGCCAAGTTCAGACTTGGAAGAACGAACTCCTGAGGACGCAAGGACACAAGTCGGGTACTTCTTCAAATGGAACTGCAGTGTACTTTATAACGTCACTTACCTCACTCACCATGGATTCATCAGTTTCACTGTACATTAACAATAAAATGATTTAACTATATCAAGCACGACCCTTTAATTAATATTATATTAACATTATAAATCTACATTATGTATACATATATTCATATAAATGTGAAGTAAAATGAGTTATTATATACAGACACGTTTCTTTGATTATCAGATTTAATAAACGGCAATGGTAATTATACAAGTGTATACACAATAACAAATAAAGATAATGTCAAACAATTAGCCTAACAAAGATAAACAACATACAACATGGTAACCTAAATAAAAACAATTATAAAAGGTAACAAAATAATACTGCCAAAATAATACACCTGAGAACAAATGATAGATTTAAAGACCAAAAAATGTCCGCTAGATATTCACAAGATGAATTAAAAATCATGTTTTAACTACAATGGAGTGATGAGATCCAGCGGTACATCCGAGATGGACTGGCCGAAGTAAAGCTCTTCTCGGTGGGGGAGGTGATGAAGGAGCTCCCGCTAGCAGGCTGGGAGTTGGAGTTCGCATAACCTGAGGCACATCGTCAAAAACGCTCTATCTTTGTGAATAAACTGACGATTCGAGTTTAAACAACTACATTCTGCCTGAAAAAACTTTTAACGCTTTATTTTGTGACACAGTAAAGGAGTATTTTTTAAACCGTGTGGGTTTTCCCCTCTGCCATTAGCGTTTGCTGGTTTAGCTGCAATGCATTCTCTGAGCTTCCCAAGTTGCACAAGTCACCTCTCGAAGCATCTTTGATGAAAAACGCAGAGCAAGTACACATCCGGGAATTTTATCTGTATTTGGCAAGATGTGAGCTTTGAATTGGAACAGTACTTTGGTGACGGTTGATGACGTTTCACAAGGACACAAGAACGCAAGTATAGACAAGAACGCATATTGAGAAACAGCCCAGGTTCGCTAGGTGTTGTAAGAATGTTAGTCGCGTGACATTTCCTCTCCAAATCCTTTGGGGCAACTGCAAAGTTTATCAACAAACGATCACAGATGAAGAATAAAAATAATGGAAGTAGGCAAGATGGCAATGTCATCTTTGTCAACTCATACCAAAAACAAAAGAAATAACAAGAGGCAGATTAAAACAAACAACAAGGCAGGAACGCAAATGCCTCTGTACGGCGTCTCAATTGTCATCCTTTTAAAAACCTGGCGACCACTCAGATTGGCTGCAGAACCCGCCACATCACCCAAGATAATGAGGATTGACCGATACTACAGCCAATAGCAATCAAAAAGGGGTTGAACCTGTGAAATAGAGAGGATCGAGACAGAGGCTGTTTCTTAATTCCAAGAACGCAGAGAACAAACTTGCGTTCTTGTGGAGACCGGTCTTGCCAGGTGTCCCCAGAAGAACAAACTTGGGAGACAGTGAGAACAGACAACACGTCCTGTGAGAAATGAGATGCTGCATTCTTCCTGATGGCCACATGACCACATGAAATTTTTTTTAAACATTACAGCACTCATACAACGATTTATTGTTTTTCCCTTTTTCAAAATCTATACTATGCATAAAAACATTATAAATACACGTTGCACAATATAAATGAAACTGATTTTAATATGAATTTCAGCAAACAAACACCCTTAATTTGTTTATTCCTTTATTAAGATGTCCATCCTAATGTTTATATTCACCGTTTCATTTAAGGGAAACTCCTGAGGTAAATAAGTGATATCTATGAACTTTAATAATAAATCTGTATACAATGCTGCGCTTCCCACCTCCAGTCGCAATGACTTCTGGGACTTCCAGAGTGAGATCAGTGCTCAAGTCTGCATCGGTGTGTCCTCGATATCAAGAACACATCTGGGAAGTTTCACGCGTCCTCTGTTCTTGCAGTCTTGAGTATTGGAACTGAACTTTGGCAGCTGATGATGACGTTACACAAAAACACGAGGACGCAAGACCACTGAAGAATGCATATTGAGAAACAGCCAGAGAGATTTTGAGATTTTAAAAGTATTTTATTATAAAAAAAAATCCAACAATCAGTACAATTTCAAGTAACACCAAACAAAATGAAGCAAAAACATTTATCTTAAACCAAGTGCAAAAATGAGTTCATCATCAATGACCTCACACAAGATCCCTTTAACCCTTTTACTAAAGCAAGCTAAAAGACAGAAGATCAATCATAGCTTTAACGGACCCAGTCAACGACTTTCGCTTTACGATTTAAAGGGCTAGCATTGCACCAGACCCCCGTAGGTGGTTTCGTTTGAAAGTGTAGAATCTATATTTTATGCACATATGCATAATTTTGTTTTTATTCTACTGTACAAAAGTTATTTACACTTAAATACACAGTATTTTGGATACCTTAGCTGGGTGTTTTACATTGGTTCGTTTTCATATTTTTATTCATATGACACATGTACAAGTTACATCTCAAATGAAAGTTCTTGCCAGTGCTCATACGGTTTTAGCATTCTTTTTACTGAATTATATTCACATATCAAACAGTTGCCGAATGAATCGCTGTGTTTCCATGGTGCAGAAATGAAAACAATACATTTATGATCACTAAGCAGCCCCAGATAGCACAGACAGCTGTCATCTCTTACCTTATGCTGTGTGCTTCAGGGCCATTTCTCCTCTGTTTTTAAGGTGATGTGCATAAGTAATCCTTTTATATGTCTGACGTGGTCCAAACACAGTGAATTATGTTTGATCAAACAAAAGAATAGTGAAACATGAAAACAATGATCGGTCACTGTGGCTTGTACAGCACCTCTCATCAGTTGGAATACAATAACTTTTGCATAGATTACGGTAGAGACATTATATATATATACACACACATACACACATATACAGTTGAGTTCAGAATTAATAGTCCCATTTAGAATTTTTTTTCCTTTTTTATATATATTTTCCAAATGATGTTTAACAGAGCAAGGAAGTTTTCACAGTATGTCTGATAACAGTTTTTCTTCTCGAGAAAGTCTTATTTCTTTTATTTCAGCTAGAATAAAAATTGTTTTAATTTTTTAAAGATCATTTTAAGTGTCTTGAAAAATATCTAGTCAAATATTATTGACTGTCATCATGGCAAAGATGAAAAAAATCAGTTATTTGAAATGAGTTATTAAAACTATTATGTTTAGAAATGTGTTGAAAAAAAATCTTCTCTCTGTTAAACAGAAATTGGGGAAAAAAACAGGGGGACTAATAATTCTGACTTCAACTGTGTGTATATGTATATATTCGTAAAATTCACACCTGATTACGGTGTTCTTGTTTCTTCTTTTTAGGAGCCGAAAGATAGATGTGGTAAGATTCAAGATGCAGAAATAATATTAAAAAAATTATTTTATTGACATTATATTTTACTAACTCTGACCAGTCTCATGAGGGCAGTTTTTTATGTGACAACAGTCTTGTGTCCACCTTTCACAGGTTTCCAAAGTGCCTGAGTTTCCATGTTCTATGGAGCGATTGCTCCATGTTTTAAATTTCTGTCCAGGGATGTCATGTTTTGATCCTCGACTAGTCTCACGTAGTCAAGTGATGCGATTTCGCAGGTCAGAGTTCACCAAGTTTGAACTGTGCACCACAGCGAACTGAGAAACTTAACACATGACCCTGCGTTTTCGGTCTGACGCATTCGCGTGTGTATAAATGGAAGTCTATGGGGAGAAAAGTCAAGTGTGAGTTCTGCGATTACACCTGTAATAACAAAAAGCACCTGCTCAATCATCAGCTGTCCCACACCAACAAAGAAGTGAAGTGTGCAAGCATTCAATGAACAAAGAAGACTTCCTGGTGTCCCACATCACCATTAAACACACTGGTTAGTGTTGTAATTATCAGGAATGTTTATACTTCATGAAGGGCTGGGCGATTAATAGCAGACAATTTTCATGCACATTTTGTCAGTAAAGCCGGTTCTAGTAAACATCCAGCACATGTGTTCAGATGCAGTAGCGTTTACTACACACTACACAGAGTCATTGTACACTGATAAGCTATGCAAAACTCCAAATGACAGAGGTAATCATTCTGTGATAATGACAGCTGTTTGTGCCACTTCAGCTCATTAGCAGAGACTGAAAGACCTGTAATGGATGTGACAAAGGAGACATCCAAAACATGCAGTGTTAGTGGTCCTCCAGGAACATGATTGAGCAACACTGATTTAAAGGTATGTAAACAACCTATTCAAGGTCCTAACCTATTTCATGTTGTACATGGTTAATTTCTGTAGCTTCAGAGAATCCAATAAAGTCCAGATATTGATAAATAATGTTATAGCAGCCGGTTTAACGTTAATATATGATTGAATTGCTTTTTAACAGCAACAAAGTGCTACAGTTATGAAATAGTTTGACAACAGCTTGGAAATGTTCATGGGCCAGTGACATCACCAAACAGTATGTTGTTACTCCAGTCTCACTTCATAACAGTCGATTGTTTAAAATAAATCTTTCTGGAAGAGTATTTCATAGTCTTGTGTTTATTAGACATAATAAATCAATGAAAATAGTACAATATTCTTTTTATTCAACAAGCGCTAGTGGTATTTCCTGGGTTTCTTTATGGGCATTTCATCATGGGGCTTCTGTGAGAGCGCCCTCTGGCTTTTGGCAGAGATTTACTAAAGATCAGACCATGCCTCCCTGACATGATATGCATGAGAATGTATGATTTGCTCAATCGAGTTTGCAATTTTTCATTACAACTTCTCTCAGGGATTTTTCCAAACTCACTTAAAACTGCAGTTGTTAAACACCTCTTGAAGAAGAGCAAGCGGGATAACACCTTATTGAGCAATTACAGGCCAATCTTAAATCTCCCTTTCATTGGCAAAATCATTGAAAAAGTTGTTTTTAACCAGGTTAACAAGTTCTTTAGCTTCAAGAGGTGTTTAGACAATTTTCAGTCTGGTTTCAGAGCACATCACTGTACGGAGAGCGCTCTTATAAAGCTAATCAATGATATACGCCTAAATACAGATTCAGGCAATAGATCACAGCATACTTCTGGATTGGCTGGAAAACTGGTTTGGGCTGTCTGGCACGGTCCTCAAATGGTTTAGATCTTACCTTGAAGGTAGAGGTTACCATGTCAGTATAGGTGACCATAGGTCGAAGTGGACACCCATGACATGTGGAGTCCCACAAGGCTCGATTCTGGCACCTCTCCTGTTCAGCCTTTACATGCTCCCTCTGAGCCAAATAATGAAAAAAAAAAAAAATCTACCACAGCTATGCTGATGACACTCAGATCTACCTAGCCTTACTGCCTAATGACTACAGCCCCATTGACACCCTCTACCAGTGCATTGATGAAATTAATAGTTGGATGTGCCAAAATTTACTTCAGTTAAACAAAGAGAAAACTGAAGTCATTGCATTTGGGAATAGAGATGAGTTTCTCAAGGTGAATGTGTACCTTGGCACTAAAGGTCAAACAACAAAAAAAATAAGGTCAAGAATATTGGTGTGACTCTGGAGTCAGATCTGAGTTTCAATAGTCATGTCAAAGCAGTTAGTAAATCAGCATACTATCATTGCAAGAGTCAGATGCTTTGTTTCCAGTGAAGACTTAGAGAAACTTGTTCATGCTTTTATCAGCAGCAGGGTGGATTACCGTAATGGACTCCTCATTGGTCTTCCTAAAAAGACAGTCGGACAGTTACAGCTCATCCAGAACGCTGCGGCCAGGATTCTGACCAGAACCAGAAAATCGGAGCACATGACACCTGTCCTCAGGTGTTTACACCGGCTCCCAGTTACATTCAGAATAGACTTTAAATGGCCTAGGACCTCAATACATTACAAATATGCTCACTGAATACAAACCTAACAGATCACTCAGATCTTTAGGATCATATAAACTAGAAATTCCAAGAGTTCAGTCAAAGCAGGGTGAATCAGCTTTCAGCCACTATGCCTCTCGCTGCTGGAATCAGCTTCCAGAAATGATCAGATGTACTCCAACAGTAGGCACATTCAAATCAAGACTGAAAACACATCTGTTCTGCTGTGCCTTTACTGAATGAGCACTGAGCTACGTCCAACAAATCGCACTTATATGTTTTTCTCTTCTTTTTCATTCTTTTATATCACATTTTACCTGTTTTTATGTTTTTTTTTTAAATCATTTTTATTATTTGTCTTCATTTTTCTTATACTTGTTTCTTTTATTCTTGTTTATGTAAAGCACTTTAATTTGCCCTGTGTATGAAATGTGCTATATAAATAAACTTGCCTTGCCTTACAATTAATGAAACAGGGCTGTTCAGTATTTGATTCTGATCAACATTTTGAGGTCTGCAATTTATTTTCATGGAAGCAAACAGCTAAAGTAGTTCCAGGCAGGCATTATACTGAATGGTTTCAATTGTTTCATAGACCACAAATGGCAAAAATCTAATCACAGTAAAACTATAGGCTTTTTCTGAGATAGCTAAGAATCTGGTCCCACACACAGCAGTAGTTTAAATACAACAATGTCTCTAGGTGTGCTAACTGTAGTACAAGTGGGATAAATGACTCTGATCTATTAAAGTTGCAGTATTTTTCTAACAATTTAATGCCTGTCATCAATTATTCCTCAGTTAAATTGGTGGAATGTTTTCTGATCATGTCTGTTCATCTTTACCCAGAAACGCCCTTCTCCTGTAAAATGTGCCACTTCACGATGTGACACAGGAAGAACCTGCGGCTACATGTGCAGTGTCGCCACCCTGAGACTTTTAAAGAGTGGAGTGGAACACATCCAGATGAGCCGATCCGGCGACAGCAGACACCTGTTTTCACCCTGGAGCAGATTGAGGAGCTGAGGTTACAGCATGAAAACCAGGAATTTCAAGGGACCATTGTGAGTACATGGATGTGCATCTTGTATGTAATGGGCAGAAAAATTCTAGTATATTTTCCCGAAAGTCTAAACTAATGTATGAATGTTTTGCTTACTTGATGTGAAATGCATTATGTAAATCACTTTTAAATGTATGTCACTATTTTGTTTTTAGATAAAAAAGGGAAAAAAATGCTACTTATTTTCAGGAAGATACAGTATATATTATGCTTATTATATATTAGTATATATAAGTCTGATATGCTGAATGCACAGTTACCTGTAGGTCTGTTTTGGTCACAGTTCTAAATGTTTTTGCCACCCTCAAACATTAGTAGTAACTATAGTAACTCAATGAGAGTTGCTGGAGCTTTTTAGCTGAGACACATTTCTCTTCTTACCATGAGAACATCATCATGTGCTTCACCAGGGAGTTGTTGGGGTCAACCACCTTAACAGAATTCTCAAATATTTGTAGAGAGAAAGCTGACATGTTATTATCAGTTATTAGATATGCCATCTCATATACACACAAAAGATTTTAGACAAATATCAAACTGCAAAGACAAATATATAACCTGGCAAATGAGGCGACGCAGTGGCGCAGTAGGTAGTGCTGTCGCCTCACAGCAAGAAGGTCGCTGGTTCGAGCCTCGGCTGGGTCAGTTGGCGTTTCTGTGTGGAGTTTGCATGTTCTCCCTGCGTTTGCATGGGTTTCTTACGGGTGCTCCGGTTTCCCCCACAGTCCAAAGACATGCGGTACAGGTAAATTGGGTAGGCTAAATTGTCCATTGTGTATGTGTGTGTGTAAATGAGTGTGTATGGGTTTCCCAGTGATGGGTTGTGGCTGGAAGGGCATCTGCTGCGTAAAACATATGCTGGATAAGTTGGCGGTTGATTCCGCTGTGGCAACCTTTTTTAATAAAGGGACAAAGCCAAAAAGAAAATGAATGAATGAATAACCTGGCAAATGACCATGTAATTAGTGATATAAACAATGACTTGCCATGTATTAAAGGATTTTAAATGCACTTTATGGAGCCAAAGAACCACTAATTATTGCATTCAAAATCATTTAATAAACAGCAAACCATCGATTATTTGATATTGATTTGTTTTTAAACCTAAAGGTAACAGTGGACCCTCTTACTCTCTAAACCATGGAGTCCATAGGGAACACATCTGTATCCCAAGATGCACTGAGCAACACTACCATCATTTACGAGCAAGGTCAGTAGAAAAGTTATCAGTAGATCAGTGATTATATCTAAAATATGTGTGTATTTTTAAAAATTCATCTACACATATTACACCATTCACATTGTGATAATAATATTCAGATTGCTCATTTAAATAAATGTTTACCTTCTCTAATAGCCCAGAACTCAGACCTCTCACCTTAAAATGCTTTAGATCTGCTGCTGTACACGAAAAACAACAGAGAACTACAGGTATTGTGTGGCACATTGGTATTTTGTATTGGAATAAGTCATAATTCTATTGAAATATAAACTGCAGGGTTCCCATGCTTCTTGAAAGTACTTGAATTTCAGACATATGAATACAAAGCCTGGAATGTACTTGCAAACAAACATAGGTCCTTAAAAGTGCATGATTTTTAGGTATCAATAGTAGATAGACGATGCCATCATCCATTGCCAATGGCCGATAGACATCACAATGCTGAGCCGACATCACAATCATCTACCTTGCCTTGTCGCAGCAGCAACCCGCTTGCGAAAAATACACATGCCCTGTTTACACTAATACGTCTTAGTTTAAAATGGCATTTCAGAACAAAACAATCCACGTTCACACTGGCATTTCACCTAGCATTTCTGAAAAGATCTCTATCCACACTACACCACTGAAAACGCACATCATGTGACCACACACACACACTCTGTCATGCACTTAGTTATGGGTAAAACAAAGACCATGCGGGTCAGGTAGTTGAAACGGTAGGCTACAAATAATTAATTTGTTATAAATTAATTTAATATTCATAAATAATTAATTCACCACTGGTGACGATGCCATCATCCATTGCGATGTTTCACATTAGACATTGTACTTTGCCAAATGGTTGACATCGCCCAACCCTAATTTAAAGTCGATGGTGTTATTTTAACAATTACTGCTTTCAAAAAACTGAGTGGAAAGAAAATAAGAAATTCATCTTTTACAAATGACAAATAATGAAATTTATCTATACTTCAGGTACCACATTTGAATATTACCAGTACTGAATTCTACTAGGTGTATTAAAGTTTTTTAAAGTTGTTTAAAACAGTCAACATGTTTTAAAATGACACATTCAAAACATCATAATTATAACATTTTAATGAACATTAAGTGTTAGTGAAATGTTAAGTACAGGAAGGATTTTCGTGGCACTATGTATGCTGGGGTCTGAATTGCAAAGATGCCCGACTTAAAATAATTAATGATTTAAAAGTCCTTGAATTTGGTGTCCATCAAAGAGTGGGACACTAATGACATCTGACATTAGGCCATACGTAAATTCACTTCAGTGCATCTTCAATTCTATACTTCTATTACAATGTAGATTGTGTCAAAGCAGCTTAACATAGAAGTTCTAGTAAATTGAAACTGTGTCAGTCCAGTTTTCAGAGTTTTAGTTCAGTTCAGTGTGGTTTAATTTTCACTGCTGAAAGTCCAAACAGTAAAGAGCAAATCCATCAATGTGCAGCTCTACAAGTCCTGAACCATGCAAGCCAGTGGCGACAGCGAAAAGGAACAAACTTCAACAATTGACGAAAGTAAAAGAAAAAACCTTAAGAAACCAGGCCCAGTTGAAATTTTCGTGCTGAGCTGCAGTCTAGGCGCCGGAGGCTGGAGAACACGTTCATTGTGAAGAAGCTGCAGGAAGGAAAGTCAAACAGACTAACATAAGTGCAGATGCTGTTCAAATTGTAATGTCTTTTGGGAAGTGTTCCTGGCTCCAGTTGTTCTAAATAATGCAGAGTAAACATCCTTTGGAGGATTTAGATTTTAAAAGCATTTGTGTTTGATGTGTATGCTAATGCACAGAGATGTGTATTTAATCTAGTTTTAAACTGACAGAAAGATCTACCGCCTACAGTTGACTTTGATATTCTGGGAATAATCAAGTGTCCAGAATTAATTGAGCATAGTGGGTGTGAGGGGCTATAATACACCAGGAGCTCCCCCAAATACTGGCGAGCTAAGTTTTTTAGGGCTTTGTAGGTAGTCAATAAAATTTGTAAAAAAGTAAGATTCACAAATGATTATTTTTCCATAGCGAATGATCAGTTTAATCTCTGTTCTCAGGTGGCGGTGCTGAAAACAGATGATAAAGCTCTGGAGACAGGGTCGTGTTCCTGATCTGGTTCCTGAGTGAAGGCTAATCCTTACAGCCTCAAAAGATTGTAACCTTCCATGTGTCAGAAAATGGAGACACTCTGGTGCAGGAGGCATTCGAGATGGCTGTGGAGCAAGAGGAGACTGCTGTGGCACAGGAAGTGGAACAGGAAGTGGCACAGATTGGCATTGGTGCATATGAAGGTACTGATTTCAGTGTGGTGGAGCAGATCTCTGAGGAGACAACACACAGGTACTACTACTGAATGTCAAAAACAGACAATAGGTGCATTTTCCATTACAAATGTGTGTAAAACTGCGATATTGTGTTGATTAAATATTATTGTGAAGTGTTATGAGACTTAAACTCATTTTCTCACAATAAATAATGCCAACAATCACACAGTGACACAAAGGTGGTTTTATCTGGAAGGTTATAGTGTGTGTGGTTTCACAGAGGGCTTGTGGATTCAGAATATCAAGATGAACACAAAAACTAAAAAAGTTGTGCAAATGCATCTTGTAAAATCTATTTTTCCATTAATAAGAGATCCATATCTTTAAAAAGTTGATTTTGTTTACACCATGTGACCTGTAGATGCAACAATAAAATTAAAAAATACATTTAATGTACATTTTATTTGCTAAATATTGAAGGATTCGGATTTCTGCTTTCCAATTCGTCTCATCATGGACCATCGTTTATCCTTTTCATCATCCTGTTTCTCAGTATTTAACTGTGAATTGATTTTAACTAATGAATAAGTTAAAACTGCTTACTGTAAGAATGTTCTGTGTCCTTGTTTCTCTTTTTGCCTGTCCATTTTAACTTTGTTTTCAGGAGACACACAAACCAGGTCATAGGTCATAGAGACCTCTCTCTCTCTCTCTCTCTCTCTCTATCTGTTCCTATGACTAGAGGTCCAATACAGAGGAGAAGAAGACACCTGTTTTATTGTCCTGATATATTGCCTATAATTTTATAGCTGTTTGATTGATCTGTTTTTGAGTATAATTAATAGTAATGTAATTCCTTTTTGTGTGGAGACAGACTGTGACTGTGTGTAGCCAAGATATTGCAGCAGACTGTTGATGGAAACAGTCTTGAACCAGCCTGATAACACAGCTGAACGTACAAGAAACATCCTTGAGTCTTTAACACAGATGGTCTTTTGTGTCTATTGTGTTCCTGGTTTAGCTTTTTACAGGTTGGAGATCAGCTCCTAATAACTTAGGGCGACCTCACCTCTAGGCATCAGGTCGCCATCCATATCTGGATACAAATACAAGGCTTTCTTTGACGCACACACTAAGGCCATCCATATCTGGAAGTAGATACTATGTTTCTTTGACGCATGTATTTGGAATTTTCTATTTCTGTTGTAACCAATGAGGACTGTTTACCTGGATCCCACCCTTTCTGGACTTGTGTAAAGAGTATAATTGTTCGATTGTTGAAACTGTAAGCAGAGCGGCCTAGGAACTCATTGAGAGTGTTGAAGCTGGCTTCTGCGAATGAAACTGCAAACTATCTTCAGTAAACTTAATTTATTTTTTTTTAAATCTCTGACTCCGGCTCTTCTTCATCTACCAGACTGGTCATTCTTTGGGTTAAGCTGTAAACAATCCCTACAGTTTTGGTGGAGGACGCGTGGCACTTGTTTACTGGTAACACCATTGATCAATCAACAAAATGAAGGTAGGAAGATTTAAAAATTATAGACTAGGGATTGTCTGTGAAGTAGTGGGTAGTAACGGAACGTTTTTGGTTCTCATTTAGACGTAAATGAAAGGCGCCGGTGGATTCACAGAATTTTGTGGTAGATTGCTGTGGAATCCCTTAGCGAGCTGGTGCATTTTGTGGTACACCTATAGCGATACTGATAAGTGTAACAGTAGTTGAGAGGTGTACCTTCTCCTTCACCCGGAGTTAGGGTACTCATTTGATGGGTGTTTAGGAGGCTTTTGGGACATTCTCGGGCATAAAACCTGGACTGGTTTTCTATTTAGTAGTGAACTAAATTAACCCGAGATTGTAATTGAGTTCCACCACTGCTATCTAACTGCATCACAGACAAAAGGCATGCCATAAGAATAGTGTAGGTCAGATTATTAGGGAAAGAAATAATTGAATAAAAATAACATTATAATAGAGATCCATTAGATAGTAGTGGCCACAAAAGTCAGACAAGATACCTACAAATATCAGGGTGAGGTTGATTGACCAATGATGCACCAGGAGCAATCCCGAGAAAAATATGACCCTAACTGGATTAGACCGGTCTGGACAGTTTGCACATCTTGGGATGGTTTGCAGATTCATCAAGCAGAAGCCAAGCGCTGTTGGTAAGAGTGCCCTCTCAATTTCTTCTTGCTTTTGGTGTTGAACTCAGAATTAAAAAGAAATAGATGAGAGCAGAATGCAGTAAATGGCTCAGCTAAGCTCTCAGGTTTAAAATGATTTTAGAACTGATTTTAAGGGGGGAAAAAAGTATCCCTTTGACATTTAATTGTCATTGAAAAGCTAAAATCTAAATATTGAGGGGCTAGTAGCAAAAACTAAGCACAGAAACTGACAGTAACATTATGGGAATAAAGAATAGCTTATGTTTTGTCTCAGAACATAAGATTCTGTGTGACTGCACTGTTATCTTGGTTTAGCCCTCACCATGACTTTTGACTGAGTTTTGGCTGTAAAAGTAACAGAGACATGTCTGAATGAAAATGTGCCATGTAAGTCTGTGCAAACAAGCAGCTTTATGGTTGGATATATATATATATTTTTAATAATATAAATGTAACATAAATGGGGGTTTCAAATAATACTTTGATGGATGCAGTTAACCCCTGAAAGATCTAAAACTATTGTTGACTGTAACAGCATTACTTTGAAAATGCATGTCAACTCTGTTTTATGATAGATATTACAATGAAATTATGTTTTTGAAGTTAATGTTATGTTTAATGTATGTTTAAATTTAGTAAACATGCATTTTCATTCTGGATTGCTCAAAACTCTCTTTCTCTCTCATTAGATGTCAGCTTAGAGCTGCTATTTGCCTGTTCCATAACAATTGATAAGCACAGTGCTCAGTTGGAAATCACAAAACACAGATGCAAAGGAAATGCTAGAATGAATACAGAAATTCTACATTTCAATTTGTATACACTAATAGAGGTATTAGTAATTAAAAATCAAGGTTAACAAATAAGAGATTGCAAAATGTTTTTTTGTTTGTTTTCCCAGTGATGGGTTTCGGCTGGAAAGGGCACCAGCTGCATAAAAACGTGCTGGATAGGTTGGCAGTTCATTCCGCTGTGGCGACCCTGGATTAATAAAGGGACTAAGTGAACAGAGAAATGAATGAATGAAAATGCTTTTGTTAAAGCATCTTGAAAAACACTAATATACCCGCTGAGCTATAGAGATAATTAATTTGAACAGTTGTTATTACTGTTTGGAAATTTCTTGTCTTGTCTTCAGTGGTTTATTACTGTTTGTAACTTTTGTCTTATCTTTAGTCTCCACCATCACATACAGGGCCTGATGGCTATACTGAGGTAGCAGACCCTGACACTGAATGAATCAGGGTGATATCTAAACTCCCTGAATAATCTCAGCTTGATATTCAGTTGATTTAAGTGTTTGATTAACCTGTCTCAATGTTTGAATTCTAGTAGGTAGTCTCAATGGCTTTCATGGTTCTTGACTGCACTTTCCCATGTAGAAAATTCTGAATCAAGAAGGAGGCCTGCACAGGAGCTTGCAGTGTGAGTGGCAGTTGACCGGTGGGCACGAAGGGGGGTTCCCTAAGACGGGTAAGATTTTCCCTTGGCCAAAGCGGAAAACAACCTAAGGCATGGGACCCCTCGTAAACCCCGGGGCATCTACCCGAAAAGGGGGATGTTTAATGTGAAAGATGGTGCTGGACTGGGGTTATGCTCTATCGGCCTAAAGCATCCTTAGAGGGGAACTGTTTGAAGTTACAGTAGTCTGCCTCAGTGGCCCCATCCAGACCTGATCACGAGAATCCTGCCTTTATTGAGGACATGTCTGTCCTTGTGACAAGCATCAACGGACTATGCCAGGGTATGATACCCTGAAGGAGATGATTGGTAAAAAGATAATGGCAATGGGCTTTCAAGAACCATTGGAGACAGTAAAGTTTCTTAAAAATTTACCAATATCAATGTGGTTGGCTGCTTTAACAGCACTGGATATTTTATATGTCTGAATTTTAAGAATGCAGAATTTCTGAATGTGAAGCTGAGATGATTTTTAACTGATGTGTCTGATTTTTCATAGTATTTTACTGATGCAGGTCCTTATTCATGGCAAAGGACATTTTCGAGATGGTGCTGGCTAAAGATAAAAACTGGCTGTGAGATGGTTTGGATAACACAGCTGAATGGAACTAAGCAGTTAAGGTAAATAATTACAAGAAATTCTCTTAGTCTTTAAATAGTTCCAACTGAGTTTTGAGAGATAAAAACTTTTGACATTTGGAACGTTGGTGAATGATTAAAGATTCTGAATTGTAATAATTTTAATGTTATAGTCTAAGACTATTGAAAATTTATGTGCATGAAACAGAGAGACAGAGACTGTTTGAGTGAAGCCATGAGTTGTGTTTTGTTTCTGCTATCGACTTGCTTAGCAACGATATTAAGAAAACAAAATGCACCAGCTGATTGTCTCAGAAAAGACATTGATTATGAACAGAAACTTTGAAACTTGATAAAAGATCATGTAAATCCAGTTGAAACTGGACAGAGAATTTTAAGAATAAATTTGTGCGAGTTCAACACCTAAAGCAAAATTAGTGATGAGCTGTCACAATATTCATATCTATGGTACAATAATGCTTATTGTCCTGAGGGAATGATTTGTCCCTGTTGTATGAATATTGTCACTAACCTCTGGAATAAGTGTTATATTATTACAGATTGTATAAGCGAAATGCCAGACATTGCAGAAGTCAATAATGCTGAGTGAATCTGATGTAAAGATGATGCAGACCATGAGATGAGCTTTAAATGGATGGGTTATCCAGCTCTGTTTGCAATCATTAATAATGACTTCTTTTCCTGATTCAGATTACTCTCTGGAATAATAATAATTTTAAAACAAGTTTTATTAGCTTATAGCTGTGAAATTGAAGACTGCCATCCATTTCAGGTTACAAACCCATGTCGAAATTGACTGAGAAGTTTAAAGGTTAAATACAGTTAATTCTTTGCTATCTGAATATTAATGTTAAATATTTTAGACTTGATGGCATTTAAACAGTGACATTGGCTAAGTCACTAACCACAATAGTCCAGAAAGCATCCTCACTCTAGCATAGGAAAAATAAGCAGAGAATTGAGTTGAAGTCATTTGTGTTAAAGGCAAATGCTGCAGTAAATCACGCTGTCTATGTGTGTGTGTCCTCAATGGTAGAGGAACATAATTGTTTGGATGTTGTGTAGAACAGAGAGATAAAGTTGAATGAAAGTATTTGCATCTGATGGTTGAATTCAGTAAGAAGTATTTATACTGCTGCAGCGAAAATTAACATTTAAGGAAACAAAAATGCAGCTTGAACTTTAACAGCATTTTTAAGCAGTCAAGTCAACTCAAGTCAATATTATTATTGTGAATACTGACAAGTTTTACAGTAACTTAGACTGTCTTTAAATGAAAATTTTGTAGTCCATATCCAAGCAAGAGTCTTGATTATATGTGGTAAAAGAGTTGTTAACTCAGTCTGTTCTTGTTCAATTGGTAATGCTTTCAAACAGGTTTTACTGTCAAATGACATGTATGAAAGATTTTCAAATAATCAATAGTTTGAGCAAATAGCTAACCTGTGAGCATTTCTAATTGACCAGACAGTAAGAATCAAATGAATTTTATACAAAATCATACTGTTTGCTTCTGGTTATGTTGAATGGTTTAGTCAGAGTAAAGTAAATGGTACAAATGACAAGTTGAGAAGATTATTATAAGGTTTAGTCTTATTTCTGTTAAAAGATGCTTGAGTTTGAATTACTCAGGTTTGATCTTTGTTGAATTTGACTAAGATTTTGTTAAACCCCTAAAACGTGGGAACAAAAGAAATGGATTCACAATCCCTCTTATTGCATGTTAATGACTTGGATTAATAGTTTGTAAAAACCATTACATATTTCTTGGTCTTTAGGTAACAGGTAATATCTATATCTAGTTTCTTTGAGGTGACTGAGGGTCTGGCTCAATTCATTTAGCCCGGCTTCCAGAGAGTGGATTTGATATTAGTTTGTTAACTGTGAAGGTGAATTTGGCTCATTATGGCCAGGACAAGGGTGCTTGTACACTTCCTATCAATAATACAGAGGAATGTGTTGCATCACTACAATCACATTATTATTTGAATAAAAATATATTTTAAGTGGACTTGACTGACATGGAGTTCAGCAAGGTGATGATTAAACATGGTAATGGTGCTGAATTGGACTACTGTGCTGTTGGCATGTTTAATGTGTGTTAATGTAAAAATGCTTCATTATTCTAATTTGAAGTAGTGAACACGCTGATGAAGCTTTTAAGACTGGTGAAGATAAAGATGTTTTTGCAGGTCATGAATTTAAATCCTGTGTGGCTTAGGTCGAGTGGATGACCTTTTGTGTCTGATCAGAGGATCTCTGAGCACTAGAATTAGCCTGTATGTTTGGATTTAGAGTTGGAGCAAGTTGTAGATTCATCAGAGGAAGTATCGATGGAAATTATGAGTTGTTTACTTCTGGAGGACTTTTAGGGCTTGTGCATTTGTGTTCACATTCTGGACTTTGGTCCGCTGTTGTTGTTTTTTGTATGTATTTACTTCTGCTTGCAGGACCCTTAATCCCACCGATGATGAGAAGCGTGAACTCCTTTTGTGGGTGGAGAGTGAAAGAGCCCTTAGCTTGGGGACTGGAATTTTTAGGTTCCAGCTTGTCCAAAAAGGGGTGAAGAAAGCTCTGCAAACTTATTAAGGGAGCATGAGTCATTACTTTCACTCTCCTTAGTGACCTCACTGGCTGACCGGAAGTGGAGTTTGGACTCCATTCGGGTCAAAAGGGGGGACTGAAGGATTCGGATTTCTGCTTTCCAATTCGTCTCCTCATGGACCATCGTTTATCCTTTTCATCATCCTGTTTCTCAGTATTTAACTGTGAATTGATTTTAACTAATGAATAAGTTAAAACTGCTTACTGTAAGAATGTTCTGTGTCCTTGTTTCTCTTTTTGCCTGTCTATTTTAACTTTGTTTTCAGGAGACACTCAAACCAGGTCATAGGTCATAGAGACCTCTCTCTCTCTCTCTCTCTCTCTCTCTCTCTCTCTCTCTCTCTCTCTCTCTCTATCTGTTCCTATGACTAGAGGTCCAATACAGAGGAGAAGAAGACACCTGTTTTATTGTCCTGATATATTGCCTATAATTTTATAGCTGTTTGATTGATCTGTTTTTGAGTATAATTAATAGTAATGTAATTCCTTTTTGTGTGGAGACAGACTGTGACTGTGTGTAGCCAAGATATTGCAGCAGACTGTTGATGGAAACAGTCTTGAACCAGCCTGATAACACAGCTGAACGTACAAGAAACATCCTTGAGTCTTTAACACAGATGGTCTTTTGTGTCTATTGTGTTCATGGTTTAGCTTTTTACAGGTTGGAGATCAGCTCCTAATAACTTAGGGCGACCTCACCTCTAGGCATCAGGTCGCCATCCATATCTGGATACAAATACAAGGCTTTCTTTGACGCACACACTAAGGCCATCCATATCTGGAAGTAGATACTATGTTTCTTTGACGCATGTATTTGGAATTTTCTATTTCTGTTGTAACCAATGAGGACTGTTTACCTGGATCCCACCCTTTCTGGACTTGTGTAAAGAGTATAATTGTTCGATTGTTGAAACTGTAAGCAGAGCGGCCTAGGAACTCATTGAGAGTGTTGAAGCTGGCTTCTGCGAATGAAACTGCAAACTATCTTCAGTAAACTTAATTTATTTTTTTTTAAATCTCTGACTCCGGCTCTTCTTCATCTACCAGACTGGTCATTCTTTGGGTTAAACTCTAAACAATCCCTACAATATTTTATAGTATTTTGCACAATTTGAAAGGTTATGATATTTCCTAATCACCAATGTGAGGTATTTATGTCATAAATGTGTGTGTTTGTTTGTCTGTGTGTGTTTGACAGCAGTTTAGAGGAGCCCTCAGCAGAGCCTCAGGTGATGGAAGTGAGTACTGAGCCCTTGTCCATCTCTACACCTCTCAAAGAAAATAAAGAGAAGTTTTACGTTAGCTCAGGCTTGACAGACGGAGTCCTGCAGCAGGTGGAGGTGAGACTGTGTTTTGTAAGAATTCAGATAGAATAACCAATAGTCCTAATGGAAAGTTAAATTGATTAAATCCTCTTTCTGCAGCTCAGCAGTGAAGCTCCAGCATCTCCTCCGCTGTCTTCATCACCCCATTCTCAACAGCTGAACACCAAGCGCTTCTCATGTCGCATCTGCATGGAGGCTTTCCATGGCCGATCGGACATGGAGAACCACAAGAGGGCGCACATCGACCCCAAAACATTCAAATGCCCCGACTGTGATTTCGCAGCACCTTCTTGGCCAGAAGTCAAGGTGTGTTGGGTTGAGCTTTTCATTTTTTATGCTGCTTTTTTTCAGATACTGCTTTTCTTGTAATGTGTAATGTGGCTGTTTGTAAAGGATTTGCGAAGTTTTAAAGAACATAATGCATCATAAATATACACTCACCGGCCACTTTATTATGTACACCTGTCCAACTGCTCATTAACATTAAATTTCAGTTCAGACAATCACATGGCAGCAACTCAATGTTTTTAGGCACGAAGACATGGTCAAGACAATCTGCTGCAGTTCAAACCGAGCATTAGAATCGGATAGAAAGGAAACTTCTGATCAAATGGGATTAAGTTAACAAAGAATGGTCAGAAAAAGAGAAAATCTCAAGTGAGCGGCAGTTATTTGGGCACAAATGCCTTGTTGATGCCAGAGGTCAGAGGAGAATGGCCAGACTGGTTCCAGCTGATAGAATGGCAAAAGTAAGTCAAATAACTACTCGTTACAACCGAGGTATGCAGAAGAGCATCTCTAAATGCACAACACGTCAAACCTTGAGCACATGGGCTACAGCAGCAGCAGAAGACCACACCGGGTGTCACTCCTGTCAGCTAAACACAGGAAACTGAGGCTACAATTCATAGAGGCTCATCAAAGTTGGACAATACAAGACAGGAAAAAATTGCCTCGTCTGATAAGTCTCAATTTCTGCTGCAACATTTTAAAGGTAGGGTCAGAATTTGGCGTCAACAACATCAAAACATGGATCCATCCTGCCTTGTATCACTGGTTCAGGCTGTAGGTGGTGGTTTTGGTTTAATGCTGTGGGGGATATTTTCCTGGCACACTTTGGGTTCATTAGTATCAATTGAGCATTGTGTCGATGCCACAGCCAACCTGAGTATTGTTGCTGACCATGTCCATCCCCTTATGAACACAGTGTACTTATTTTCTGATGGCTACTTCCAGCAGGATAAAGCACCATGTCATAAAGCGTGGATCATCTCAGACTGGTTTCTTGAACATGACAATGAGTTCACTGTACTTAAATGGCCTCTACAGTCACCAGCTCTCAATCCAATAGAGCACATTTGGGATGTTGTGGAACAGGAGATTCACATCATGGATTGGCAGCCAATAAATCTGCCGCAACTGCGTGATGCTGTCATATCAATATGAACCCAAATCTCTAAGGAATATTTTCAGTCCCTTGTTGAATCTATGCCATAAAGGATTAGGACAGTTTTAAATGCATTCTGAGTCCAACCTGGTACTAGTAAGGTTTACCTAATAAAGTGGCCGGTGAGCACTTAAAGTAAAAACAAGTCTGCCAAAAAAAATTACTCATTATTTACTTAAGTTCATCCATTTTAGTTTCTTTCTTCTTTTAAACCCTAAACATTATATTTTAAAGGCTACTGGAAACCTGTAGCCATTTACTTTTACAGTATTTGTTTTTCCTACTATGGAGGTCAATGTTTACAGGTTTCCTGCTTTCTTCAAAATGTGGTAAACTATCCCTATAAGGAGCTTTCAAAGATGATATTCAGATTTCAGAAAATAATACCCTCTCTGAATGTAGCTATTAAAGAGACAGCATCCTTAAATTATTTGTTTCAGACACTGAGAAAAGATTCAGAATCTGTTTCAAATGGGTGTAAATCATTTGACTTCCAAAACAAAATGAAGGCACTTCAATATAACATTGTGTTTAAAAAAGAGCACAGACTGACAAAACGTAAGTGTAGGGGAAGTAGCTTTGGATTAAAGTCTCTGCCTGTGTATAATAAATATAAATGTGTACATATATATTTTTATCCTAGACTCACATGGCCTTGCATGCATATTTGAGACCTCATAAATGCACCAGCTGCAGTTTTGCCTCTAAAAACATGAAAGACCTGCGACGCCACATGATGACACACACCAACAAGAGGCCTTACTCCTGCCAGGTGTGTGGCCAAAGGTGAGCAACTGAGAAAGAGTCGTTCAAATAAATTAGCAAATCTTAAAATTTGTACTGTTTACATTATTAATACAGATACAACCATAAATGCTTTCCCAACTTAAAGGTGCAGTAGGTGTCTGTCTTCAGAAGCAGTTGTTGTTGTGCTGGTTGAAAGTCTCTTCACATTCCAATTGTACTGATTAAAGTTAATGATCTAAATGTGTTTATATGCATTTTTATATTTTGGGTAAGGCATAAAACTAAAAAAATGTTAATTCAATTAAATAGTCAGGCTGACATCTCATGGAATTCCGATAAGCAGCTCAAACTGTCTGTCAGCAAATGCAGATTTAAACAACTGCGCAGCCGTTTGTACGCAGCTCCGTCGACAGCTGTTTGTGCATAGACGAACTGCGCGTTCACGAGAGAGTGAGAGAACTCGCGTGCGCGATCGGCAAAAACATGCTGAATCAAAACTTTTTAAAAACCTGAATCAATACTGGGGTTACCTTTGCACACTGAAGAAAGGATGACACCATGGCTGAAGGATTTCTCTTAGACAGGTAATGTTTTGTTTTAAAATTATTTTAGCTTCACGCAAAGCGGATGTAACGATGTATGTTGTTGTTACAAATGGGTTATATCTTCACAGAAGTGTTGTTCAGCCACTAAAATCTTCCGGTGAAAGATTGATAACTCTATTTTCAGTTTCATAAGGGACCTTTAACAGCATCGATAATGTAGATTTGAATTAGTTTAACAACAAAACACAAGTAAGTACCGCTATTCTGCCTAGCCTCTCCCTATAATGTTTACCATGCAACTCTAAATATTCGCTCTGAAATAGCATGTCAGTTTGGCTTAGTAATGAGTGTAATTCCAGCACACCGCCGGACAAGCACTAGTCACTTTTAACACACAAGAGAGGGTTATGCTGTCATCTTTAAGGTGAGCGTGCTCCTGTTTCAGGAGGCGTGGCTCTGGACGGCTAGGATTCAGAGTACTGTAATTCAGAGATTAATGCTAAGCTGTTAGCATTGTGGAAGATCACCTACTGCACCTTTAAAAGAAATGGCAATTTACACACCCACAGGCTATCTCAGATGCGGGGGATTTTAAAAAAAAAAGATTTTTAGCTGAAACTGTAATAAATTGCCAGTGTAAAAGTGTAAACGACACAGAAACACATTGTTCCTCATTGAAACTCTCAAAAATTATTTTTTGGTTCAACCGTAACGGCTCGCTTCGTCCCGTCACAGCAGACCATCATCATCAACAATGATGAAGAAACTTTAGCTACACTGCAGAGTAAGTGCTGGAATGAATATAATTGAATGGAGGAACTATGATGTCAATTTGTTGCAAAAACCCAGAAGCGAGTTCCGGTTCCCTTGTCCCGAAGTCAATGGGCTTCTTAAATGTGATTTTGGTTAAATCGCTTAAATAAGGCTTGTGGCTACCACAAACTCAAGATACTTTCACATTTTATTTTACGACACAAAATACATTAGATAAATTCCACTTTTGAATTTTTTTTTTTATCAGAGACATTATACGTCTTTGAGGTGAGCTTGTCTGGAATGCAGCCCAAATTTACAGCTTGTGTTGGACATTTGGATTTGTCTGTTATTTGGTGAAAGTGTTTTCATAAATCATATTTTATATAGGTTGTAGTTTTTTTCTTATTGGGCCTTCATATTGTGTGAAGATAATGACCATCATGACAGATTCATTAATTTCATTAGGGTTAGGGTATCATTTATTTAAATAAAGCTATTTAATAAAGATTCTGCTTACCATAGGACACCCGGTCTCTTTCCTGCTCTCAGTAATGCAAAGTTGTTAATAAATTTGTAAAAATATATAAATATTTACTGACATTTAAACATGATTATTTTACATTAACATACATCTAATGGTTTTTTTTTCTTTTTTCTCTTTTTTTCTTCATCTGAACAAATTTTTAACTATAAATGCAATATTTATACTCCTCCTGAAACTCTTTTACACTCACCTTAGAACGTATATCATATGTGACTGTATGGGCTGCTTTTCTCTGTACGTCATAACAAAAAAGAATGTTAATGTTCTCTATCCATGATGGCATTTGCAGGCGTTTGACAGACTTGCCCCTCATTTCTGTCGTTTATGAAAAAGAATATGGGATTTGTCATAGCTAAGTTTTCACTAAGGTTAACAGGCTATGTGCACGCAGGCAATACACTTATTTAAACATGTCTTATGATAAGAATATATAGGCACATTTCTAAAACGTACAGTACATGTTTTAAAACTTATATAACTGTAAAGCAAAACAAATGTATTTCTCATTGAGAAACTATCCAAAAGGCATGTACTGTAGGTCTGTATAAATGTCGTGTGAGGATTATCCTGTTGGACAAAACGTGTAAGTGTAATGAACTGTGTTTGAACACAGAGCTAATTATTTGCAATCTTCGAGAAGTCTATGGGAAAATCTTATGGGGATTTTATTGAAAGGAACCAGTTTTATGCTAGAAGCCGATTGGCCTACAAGGTGACGTCATAGTTCCTCTACTCTGTAGTCACACAGCCCTGGTCTGTTTATTAGACACATCTTGTTACTTTGTTGCATTAAATTACTTCTTCTGTGATTTATAGATTTGCAGGCGGGTCAAACGGTCATCAGCCCAGAGAGATTACAGCAAGCGCTGGGTCAGAAACACATCATTGTGGCTCAGGATCAAAGTCTTTCTGACTTTCTCATTTACAGCCTGTATTTAATGTTGGGTGGTTATGGAAAATCGCAAAGAAGAGTATTACATTTGATCTTGTATCTAATGCAAGGTGGTTTAGATTTTATAAAGTGGTAAATGTATAAATGTAATATAAACTCAGGTTTTAGAGGCATGTTTTTGACAAAATGCTTCTTTTCTTAGAAGGAGGCAACATATATTCAGCAGATCACAACAGTAGATGGACAGACCGTACAGCACTTAATGACCAGAGACAACCAGGTCACTGAGGTATGACTCAATTAATAAAGCTTTTTTCAGACAAGCAGTAAACACACACTCTAAAGTTTGGTTTTGAAGAGATTTTTATTTTGATCTACATTTACTATAATATATAAAATAATAAGTGATTTTTTTCCTGCCCTAGTTTTAAGGTTTTAAACCTTTTTGTCTAAAGATTTTGCAGACAAATGAGAAAAAATTAGTGGTTTGAAGGATAGTGGAAAGTATAAAGATTTCAAATAATAATTTATTAGTATTTTGGTGCTAAACTATGATCTTTAAATAGAGTTTACGAACATGTTATCAAATGATTCTTGTTTTAAATATGTCTGACAAAATTCTAAAGTCTATTATCTATTGTTACACTGAAGTATATTTTAGTTTGTGTCTCCTCTTAATCATTGTAAAAAGTATGACAGTCATTACACTGCAAAAAAGTTAAAATTAAGTGAGTTTCTCCCTAAAATATGTAAAATAATATAAAGACAAGCTTATTTCTCTTTTTCACTTTCATATTTTGTTTTAATAAAAAACTGCCTTAATGTTGACATCTTTGACAAGACTATATTTCTTACTTCTTGTTATGATTTTATGATGTTTAAAATGAATGCTATAACATTTAGGTGGGACAAATGTAATGTGTGTGACAGATTAAGGATGAGGCAGGAATTGATTCAGAATTTAAGCATTTTAATCAATGGTTTAAGCAAAAGATGTAACAATAATAATGGAAAAAGAAATATACATTTACAAAATTCTCTGAGTACACAATGAATGTAAGCCAAATCAAAGCCAAATCAAAGAAATTAACAAAACAAAACAATCCTTAAATCTAACGTCTAAACTTTGCGTCAAAAATAAATAATGAAAATAGAATCGATAACTTCATTCACGACACCCGATCTAAACTAATTAAACTACAAAACTCTAAACTACACAGGGGGCAAAACTCAAACTAATCCTAACTAAATCAATCTAAACTAAAACAAACCTAACAAAAAGGTCATAAGGCTCAGTTTAGAATCACACAACAACCATCAAAGCATTTACTCAAACCCAGCGAAGTTTAACAAGTAAACTTGAATTACCACAGTGAATAATAAATAATAATAAAGATAATAAATCACCTAATAACCTAAGCATGGCATAAATGCAAAAACGTGGCACCCAAAAGTACGCCGAGGCAGAGCGCACATCACACACTGGCTCATCCAGGGATTGGTGGATCTGGCACTGTCATAACAATGATGGTCAGTTACCTAAACCAGAAAGAAACCTAATAGTGGAGTGAGAAGCTGAGAGAGAGTGGTAAGGAAAATAAAAACGCAAAACTAACCTCCAAAACAATATATACAACAACTTACTCCCTTACAATATAACAACTCTTACTCCCAACCACTTTACTTAGTTTTTTTTCCCAAACTCTGGATAACTTAGAGAACTTAGAGACCCCACTTGTATGGTCTGTTGGATGTTATGTTTCATCATTAGGACTGAAACCCTGACTTTGAATTGCAGATGGGGGACGGGCAAATCACTCACATTCAGTATGAACATGATGGGACGTTTCTACAGAAACAACAGATTGAGTTCAGAGCCAATACAAGCACAATTATTTACTTTGTTCACGTTGTAATTGCTGTAATTCAAATGTGACATGATTTCTTATAGGTACTTGAACTGTTTGTGTTTACTTAGCATTAACATTAAAACCAATGCATGATGTATGTCTTAACTAAATCAGAAACTTTTATTGTTTTGTTTTTTTTCTTGTCTTTTTCCATTTTGAACATTTATTTACATAACAATGGCATTTTGAGAGGCCTGAAAACACAAATCTTCGAAAATTGGTTTTGGAAGACCAAATTTTTGAAAATGCTACAGATTTAAATAAAAATTTTGGCTTTGTAGATTACATGGCATGTAAGTGTAGATTACAGATTACCTCACAATAAAACAAAACTATAAACATCATATGTTTGCATGCACATAGTGTATTTTATAAAGAGAAATTGCCAACTACTGGCCTGACGTGAATAGTACAGCATTTTTCGGCCTTTTTCACAGACTCATCTGAATGGGTACGACAGTTTTGACAAAGCTATCCTGTATTCAGTACATTTTTAAAGACAAAAAGGAAAACAAATTCTGTTTGTAGTACATATTTTTGTTTAAATGTTCCCTGGTGTCAGTGTAAATCTCCTCTGTGTTGTGTGTCAGATTGCTCTGTCTCAGGATGGACAGATTCAGTATGTCCCCATCACCACTGAACAGCAGGTTGTGGCCCCTGAAGATCTGGAAGCAGTCGCTCATTCAGCGGTCACTGGTATGACCTTTCACCTTTTACCTTTACTTAAAATGCAAAAAACAGAACTATTTACTACAAGCTTTCATGGCTGCATGAGACTGTAAATAAATGACTTTGTGATATTTAGTTTTTCTGCGATGTTTATATATTGTCATATGAATACCATTTAACCAGATGACTTAAATAGCTTTATTTAGAAAGAATTGTTCATTTTATCATGATTGGGATGTTTTGTTCATGAAGTGGAGTGTATCCACATCAAATATATTAAACAATTTAAAAGCATAGAAAAATACAATAGCGCAAATATTAAAATACAAATAAACTGCGCTTTATGGTTTTCTGGGGAGTCTAACAGTATTCAGCACCCAAAAAATGACTTTTCAGCTTGTTCAAACGACTTAAATTAGTTAAAACAGCACCACTTTTGGGGACAACTTAATTGTTTTATGTTTAATTCACTTAATTTCATAAGAATAATTACGTTAACTTGTTTTCTGTTGGGAAAACAGAAAGGAATTGTGAGGAAGCCAGCATTTTTTACAGTAAGGTACAGAAATTGATCAAACGTAAAATAACATCATACAAATGATTAAACACAAATGCTACAAATCGCTTACAATTCAATTTTTTTTTACTCTTATTATGATTAAATTTGCTCAATGTGTGTGTTTAGCTATTGCAGATGCAGCAATGACTCGGTTTACACTGAAGCCACACCTGAACAACTGGAACAACTGCAAGAGCAGGGCATCCAGTATGATGTCATCACTTTTATTGAGGAGTAGAAACACGACACACACATTATTTATGAACAACATCAACACACACACACACACACACACACACACACACACACGCACACACACAGACAGACAGACAGAAGAATATCTGAAGCTCATCTCAGCTCCAAATGAGCATCACAAACTGCGCTGATCATAAGTAACACAAACTTCTTCCACAATCATCAGTCATTTATAAGGTGAATGTACAGTTAGATCCTCTCAAAATATGATTTATGCCTTTGTAAATATTGAAAGAAATGTATCTTTAGCCTTGAAAAAGAAATAAGTATAGAGAATCCTGTATTTAAGAAGAATAATGGACATGTCTCTGTGGATGCTGCTTTAATGACAGTCTGTATATAACGTTAGGCTGGAGGATTGACGTCATATTGCTATGAAACAGTTCCTAGCTGTAGCTAAAATTCTTACAAAGAAGGTTTTGATCATTTGCTGTTTCATTTTTAGCTTCTTCAGTTTTACAGATATGTCTTTCTTTAAACATGGCTACAGACAGGAACTTTAAATGCAAACCAAATAAATCAAAGCCTCTTTATCTGATTCTAACACTGATTTTCTTGCATTAGTTGTGCTATAATATTGTACAATTCTGGTTTTACAAAGCTGTTGTCTGCTGCATATGATTTAATAATATTTATACTCGTGTACATATTGATTTTTGTTTCTATTCAGTGTCTTATGCATGTACTTTAAGTTGCGTCTGAAAGTTCAGATCAGTTTTTTTTTATCTTTTGTTTGTTTTGTACATTCACTATCAAGAATCCATCAAACTTTCTATTTTTATAAATGATATTCAATTTTAAAGCTACTAAGACAAAGACATCTGAACTTCACTATTCAGCTAGGGTCATCTACAATTATACCTTTAATTCAGTCAGAAGTCTTGATGCTCAGCTGTCCTTCAGTGGTCACATAACCTGCATGATTGTGCAAGCTTTGTTTTCTTTACAGAAAATTAGAAGGATCAGACACTTTGTAACAGAGCAGGCTGCGTAACCTTTTGTCCAAGCACTTGTGATTTGTATATTAGGCTACTGCAATGTTCTCCAGGCTGAACTTCCATCATCTGCTGTGAAACCTCTTTAGATGATCTAAAATGCTGCAGCTTGTCTGGTCTGAGCTTTATTTATCCCAATAGAGTCCTCTACACACATCAATATCACAGGAGAATTGAGCTGGTTTTCTTTCTTCTTGTTCCACTGACGCATGGTGAGTTTGAATGGTTTTTTCATTTGTTTTTTGGATAATCATAGTGTAAATCCTGCCATTACATTGAAGCAACTTCTTGGATTGTGTGTGTTTATGTTTTGTAATGTAAAACCAGGGCTGTATTCTATTTCAGCTGCATTTAATTCATTATTCATACATTTAGTTAATAATAATACGACACATACAGTGATAATTTAATCAGCAATAGAATATGGGGTCTATTTTCTCAGTCTTTAGATGATTTTTTAATGCTCAGTAATAGTTTTTCCAGCTTGAATCCAACTGAAAGATTCAAATGTTTTGTTCTTCAGGGAGAATTACTTTAACATTGCTTTTATCCTTTTATAATCATCTTTGGTGGTTTTGAAGTATTTTGCTGTGCTGTAATCAGTGGAATGATGACACGGTGGCTCAGTGGGTAGCACTTTCACCTCACAGCAAGAAGATTGCTGGTTCAAGCCCCCAGCTGGATTAGTTGGCATTTCTGTGTGAAGTTTGCATGTTCTCCCCGTGTTCATGTGGGTTTCCTCCGGGTGCTCCGGTTTCCCCCAGAGTCAAAGGACAATTCAATTGGTGAATTGAATAAGCTAAATTAGCAGTAGTTAATGTGTGTGAATGCAAGAGTGTATAGGTGTGTATCAGTGCTTGGTTGCAGCTAGAAGAGCATCCGCTGTGTAAAACATACTGTATGCTGTATAAGTTGGCGGTTCATTCTGCTGTGGCGACTCCTGATTAACAAAGGTACTAAGCCGAAAAGAAAACGAGTGAATGAAAAAATCTGTGGATATTGTGTTTAATAATGAGTTTGTGACTGAAAATAATAAATAGAAATGTGAAATGTTTGTTTTTCTCTAACAGCCTCAAGAGACGTCAGCGGAGTAAAATCAGCTCCTCTTTTACCAAAATCCACCATCAAACCTGCAGTCCGGAGCTCTTCTCCATCTACAGCCTGTGTTTCAGAGGAACCAGATGATCAATCCAGGTAAATCAAATCACAAATATGACCACACTTCATCCATTTTACAACTCCAAATCATAATAGAGATTAATCTGTCTGTGAAAACCCAAACATGAAGCAGTGATGGTTGAGCACATCTCACACACTAGCTGCTGTTTAAAATGCTCTGATGTTTAGAAATTGAATTGATAATCTCTAAATTATTTATCAATCTGACAAACATCTTAAACAAAGATTAGATTTACTTGTACCTCAGTTTGGTAGAAGGTTGAATAAAGTTCACCACCAGCCTTACAGAAAATGTGGACTATTAGAGATGAAAATGAAGCTGATTTTCTTTTTTCTAGGGCATTATTAAAGAATGGGGTAACACTTTATATTGATGGTCCATTTGAGTATTAGTAGACTGTCTGCTTAATATCTGTTGATAATATAATCAGCTTGATATGCTCCTTTGACAGACATTTAACTGACTAAAAGAAACTTTGCTAGTACATGTCAACTTACACTAACCCTAACCCAAACCCAACAGTCTACTTATAATCTAATGACAAAACTTAAATGAACCATCAAAATAAATGTTACCTCTTCTTCTTCTTCTTCTTCTTCTTCTTCTTCTTCCTATAGAAACTGTTGCTTTTAACATAGTTGGAGATGTAAGCAGGGGCGTAGCAACCGTGGGGGACGGGGCATACGTCCCCCTCACTTTTAGAGACAGACCATTTAGAAACAGGTGATTAAGAATGCAAACTTTTGGATTTCATACAGTTGTCACTCCCGTTTCCCAAAACACAGTACTAAATAGACTGTTCAACCCTTTACATTATTACTTTCTTACAACATCTTCCTATAGAACTCGTTGCTTTTAGCATAGTTGGAGATGTTGTAAGAAATTAATAACGTAAAGGGTTGAACAGTCTATTTGTTTAGCAAACGCTGGACATTCGTGTAGTAAACGTGTTTTTGGAGGCGTATAAAATAATGTGGATGATTCAGACTTCTGAACACGATAAACCTCAGTGTGTCTGCACAAACTACACTATCAGAATTGACTTTAAAGAAATACCACTGAATATTTTGTTTGAGAAGCACAATTGTCATGAGGGCGGTGAATACTCAATGAACTTAATAAAACTGGGTGCTCTTATTGTGAAAATGCAGATGTTTTGTATTGAATGTCACATTCTCATGTTACGATGTTTCTCTTTTAAAACATTTCTAAAAACAGCTCTGATTTCACTGTAAAACATTGGACATATGTATGATTTGCTGATGTCGCAGTGACTGATATGTTTAGGTTTTGGGTCAGGTAAAGGGCAGCGCTGGACTGTATTCTTTAAAAGTGTAGTTCTAAAAGTGCGCCTTAATGACGCCAGTGGCAACTGCAGTGTGTGTTATAAATGACTGGATGCTGTTCAAACCTCATGCCAGATTTTTGTCACTGGGACTAGATCACAATATAAGCCACATCACAAGTGAGTTCAAAAATATATATTTTTATTATAGACATACACAAAAACAACTGTAACAATAAAGAAGTGAATAATACAATAACAAGACACTATATTTAAACAACAAAGGTGTCAACTGGCTACTCCAGCATGAACCAGTCGTGGTAAGACATCTGTCCTAGAAGAATTCTGTGCTCTGGAATCTGCTGCAGACAAGCCCACATCAGATCACAGCATTCTGTGAAAAACAAAAGGAGAGGTGAGATTATTATTATTATTATTATTATTAGTAAACTGTTTTTTAACTTGTTCTTTGATGAACATCTCACCTTGAGAGAGGGTAAATTTGGACCAGTCATGCTCCAGGTAGTACAGGTCATACGTCGTTGGAAAATCTCCATGCAGCATTGTGAAGAGAAGAACCCCAAGAGAATAGACAGTTGCTGGTTTGGCATGGTAACATCCTCTTTTGTAAAACTCTGGCGGCATGTACGCTTCTGTGCCTGGAGGAGAGACATTTAGTTAAATCTCTGTGTCAGCATCATGTTGATATATATACCAGATGGGTTTCAGGTGTGCTAATTACTGAGCTTTTAAACCGTATATTAATAATGCTTATGTACATTCATAACTAGTGTTGTTAAAAGTATCGATACTGACACTCATCACAGTCATATTTGCTGAGCATGTGAACACCAATGGCCAATCAGTGGTGTTTAACAGCGTTCAATTGGACATTTTTAAAATGTCAGTCCCAAAGTCGATACTTTTGACAACCCTATTCAAAACACCTACCAGAAAAGGTGGAGTATGCTGATTCCATCATGTAATCTCCGCAGCCGAAGTCAATCAGCTTGACCTCCAGTGTGTTTGGGTTTACAAGCAGGTTTTGCAGCTTAATGTCTCTGTGGAATACTTCCCGGTAGCAGCAAACATTGGCAGCATGAACAGCTTGGCCCATGATAGTTTGTGCCGTTTGCTCGGTGAGGACGCCTCCGTTGAGTTGCAGGAATGCCTCCAGGTCCATACTTGGCGTAGGCCGCTCCATGACCATGACATAATGGTCTTTGAAGACCTGCCAGTCAAGGAGCTGAATTATATTGGCACACCTGGAGCCACTGCTGGCCATACTTGCCAAGGTGATCTCTAGAGGTGGCTGGTCATGAGACTGAAAACAAAATAATGATGTTGGTTTTCAAACAAGGATTTTTAACCACAGCCTGTTGTCTAATATTAAATATAAGACATTTTGAGTTGAACACAGTGACTGAGAAGAGAAAAACAGAAAGTGTAGTGTACTTACAGAGCAGAGATCTCGCATACGTGGTGTCATCTGGGCAAATTTAACAGCCACCTGTTTAAAGAAATAAGCGAACAATTAACATGTGCATCCAGATCATTTCATTCAAATCCTGAACAGAGGTTTCATCAATTTGAATTCTCAGAAATGTCAAAACAATGAAAGCATGTTTCTGATGATGTTCTTTAAATAGTGAACTTCATCAAAGAATTTGAGTCTACAGAAATGAATACCTGCAGACCATCCTGTATGCGGATCCCCTCAAAAACGGAGCCGAAACCTCCTTCACCGAGCTGCTTTCCCAGATTGTAGCGGGAGCTGATGTCATCTGTTAAAAAAGAAGAACATTTAGCTGACTGGACACAAAATCTTATTCAATTATAAACCAAATAAAACACAGAGTTTACAACAAATAAGACTTTCTCCATAAGAAAAAAGATTATAGGAAATGAAGGAAGTGAAAACTTCTTTACTCTGTTAAAAATAATTTGGGAAATATTTGAAAATGGAATAAAATCACAGGAGGGCGAATAATTTCGACTTCAACTGTATAATTTTAAAATGTTTGATAAGCCTAAACAAATGTTATGAATTCTAGCAATAAACTTACTATTGTCCAAACAGGTCTCATCATCTGCTGTAAGACTCAGTGCAGAATCATCAGCGGAGTCATCTTGTGAGACCTTCTGGTTCAGTGAAGACTCCGAGTCTTCATCCAGTGCAGAGTCAATGTCAACCTGCACAGAGTCTCCGCTGAACGCTTCAAAGATGCCATCTGTTGAGAACTGCTGGCTCACTGGAGATTCAAAGCTGTTCACTTCAGATTTCACAGTGAAGTTCAAGTCTTCTTCTGCTGGAGCATCAGGAATTGAAGGTTGGAGAACCTCCAGCTCCAGATTGTTCACAGCAGTGTGAAAGAATTTCGAGCTACTGATCGGCTCGTCCTGTAGGTCATGGATCTCCAGTGCAGGGAGCGGATCTAAAGAGGGGAAGGAATATCATTAATATGATTCTGTAACTCTCTTGACTAGATATTTGAAGTTAATTTGCAAAGACATCACTCAATGTATTTTATTATAATCTTGCAGTTTTTCTGTATTGAAGTGATAATTAGCAATAAAAAAGTATGTTTAAACTATATATCTAAAGGCATAAATAAAATTAATTATGAATTTCTTCTTTTAAACACAAAAATAGACCTATTCTGAAGAATATTCCTGAAATCAGCAGCCATTAAACTTCACTGTAGGAACTCAAAATACTGGAAGTCAATGGCTGAATTCAGTATTTGTGTTCAACACAAGAAAGCACCTGAAACAGGTTTTAGGAGTGAATTATGACAGAATATTCACGTTTACGTGAACTGTCCCTTTTAAGAAACTACCTAAAATTCTTAAATGTTTCTAGTCAATTTTATTTCTTATCTTTAAACAGCTACTCTGACATTTTCGGTGTGTTTTAGCATTGTTTTAGTAATTAAAATTCATAAACCTAATTTACCATCAACAGTAGCTCTTCTGGGGAAACAGGCTTGGAAGAGGGGCGGGTCATCGGTTATCGGATGACGGTGGTTTTCTGTCATGTTGCCGGTGGATGCGAGTGGCTCACGGGGTGGTTCGTGTGCACACTTGATACCGAACGCTTTCTTTAAACGGGAAATTAACTTTGAAAAAGCCATTTTATCACCGTTGTGTGGAATCGCAGTAAATACTGAACTACTAGTCGTCGAAAGAAGCAATGAGGGTTTCTGCTTGATTCAGTCAGCGTTAATTAGCCACTGATGATGTCAGAGTTACGTGGTTCCATTTGGAACGCGAAAGAACATTTTCAAAACACGCGGGGACTTTTTAAAACACAATAACTCAAACAACTAATGTTGGCTAATTTGCCTTAAAGTGCCCACACATCCACGTTATACACACACACACACACACACACACTTAGGTCAGAATTATTATCCCCCCTTTTTCTTTTCAGTTTAGTCCCATTATTAATCTTAGTCGACACAGCAGATTGAACCACCAACTTTTCCAGCATATGTTTTACACAGCAGATGCTCTTCCTGCTGCAAGCCACCTCTGGGAAACCTTTTAATTTTTTCTCTATTAAATATTTCCAAAATTACATTTAAGAGAGCAATGAAATTTTCACAGTATGTCTGATATTTTTCTTCTGCAGTTTTATTATTTATTGAGTATAGTATAAATATTACTTATTATTAAGTCTTATTTGTTTTGGCTACAATAAAAGCAGTTTTTATAAAAAATAAAAAATAAATAAAAACATTTTAACGTCATATTATTAGCCCATTTAAGCTTTTTTTTCCCAATGGTCCACAGAACAAACCATCATTATACAATAACTTGCCTAATTACCCTAACCTGCCTAGTTACCCTAACTAACCTAGTTAAGCCTTTAAATGTCATTTTAAGCTGTTTAGAAGTGTCTTGAAAAATGTCCAGTCAAATATTATTTACTGTGATTATGGCAAAGATAAAATAAGTCTTTCACGATGTAATTTCTCATTTTAATAATAGTTTTAAAGGATATCTGTGTGGTATTTAGTGACTCATTATGTTTTTAATTTAAATTAACTAATTTAGTAATGTTTGTATGTAACTGGACTTGTAAAAAAATTTTTATCTAAAACTTCTTCTCAATTAACATTAGTGACAACATTAGAAAACCATAGATAAGAGCTGACAGTTACTTACAGCCATTTATTTATTGCCATCCTGGGTTTTGCTTTCATTTGCAAATTTCTTTCAAAATATAGCACTTAATATTTAATTAGTTTCTGTCATTTGAAAGTAATTGTTTACAGTATTGCAATATTTCCGTCTCTATTGTAATGTTACACTACTTTTGCATTGAATCTGAGCTCATTTTCGATATCATGGGTATGACCTATTATCTAGACTGTATATCAGTGGTTCCTAACTGTTTAGAGTGGCACACTCTAAATTCATTTAAATTCAGTCTCTTCATTTAAGCACACTATTTGCAATTTAAATAAACATTTTCTGTGAATTCTTTACCTTTATGAATTCTTCTTTTTTTACATGAATAATGTTTAGAATAAAGTATAAAGAAAAATATACAACTATAGTCAAAATTATGTTTTCCATGCATTAACTGAGCCCGCCAGTAGGTGGCAGTAAAGCCCTGTTTTAAGTGAATAAGACATTTATTCAGTAACAAAGCAACGGTTGCATTTATGAACAGGTCAATGAATCGACTCTCACAATTCATTTCAACCACAGATTCATTCACCAAAATAACCCACTCTAGCCGAAGAAACCACTGGACTGATGTGAATGCTACCAGGTTGGAATAATGATTAATATTCGTGTAGATTGAAGATTTTGTTGACATTAGGTTTTATAGAGTTACAAAAAGGTAGAAAATTGTTTTAACTGCGAACTGTACTGATTTTGTGTGAACATGCTACATGCTAACACTGTCATGGCATCCAACAACTGCAACCAGCAGGGCATCCAGCATGACGTTTAGTGTTTACTGTTGAGTAGAACCACGACACACACATTATCAACACACACACACACACACAGAGACAGACGGAACATCAGAAACTTATCTCAGCTCCAAATTAACATCACAAACTGCCATGAGAAGTAACACAGACTTCTTCCAGAATCATCAGTCATTTATAATTTTTTGTAAGTTTCATTTATAGCCTTTGTAAATAGTGAAAGAAATTTATCTTTGTGTTCCTACAATGTTTAGCCTTGTAAAGGTAAAATAAATATGTATAGAGAAAACTGTATTTAAGAAGAATAATGGACATGTCTCTGTGGATGCTGCTTTAATGACAGTCTGTATCTGTAGGCTGGAGGATTGACGTCATATTGCTATGAAACAGTTGCTAGCTGTAGCTAAAATGCTTATAAAGAAGGTTTTGATCATTTGCTGTTTCATCTTTAGCTTCTTTAGTTTTACAGATGTCTTTCTTTAAACATGGCTACAAACAGGAACTTTAAATGCAAACCAAAGAAATCAAAGCCTCTTTATCTGAATCTAACACTGATTTTCTTGCATTAGTTGTGCTATAATATTGTACAATTCTGGTTTTACAAAGCTGTTGTCTGCTGCATATGATCAGTGGTGGAAAGAGTACAGTAAAAGTACCATGACTTGCCTATAAATTTAGTGCAAGTAGAGTAAAATTATCTGTTGTTAATATTACTTAAAGTATGAGTAAAAAACAGTCCTTTCTAAAGTACTCGAGAGTAGTAAGTATTACGCTGTAAAAAGCTGATGCATTGGCGACCATAATTCAATGTCCAGTCATCGTCTAAAGACATTTTGATGTACAATAATGATGTCAAGTGACGTTGATATTTGGTTGATTTTAGGTTATGTTATAAAAGCATCAAGCCAATATCTTAAACCAACATCACGTTGATGTCAAATACTGACCAAAATCCAACATCTGATAGCTGTCATTGTGGTAACGTCCACACAACCTCAAGCTGTAACATCTTTAGACGTTGATTTTAGGTTGGACATCCGATTTTCATTTCCAAACAAAATGCAGCGTCTCCATGACATTGGAAGACAACGTCAGTCTGATGTCGTGTTGAGGTCTTGTGCCTGCTGGGTGTTTAAGGCCATTTCGGTCATCATACAGTAAACACCCATGATCTTCTCATCAGTGACATGCATCTAAACAGTCTCTGGGTCATTGAGTATAAAGATTTTGGACAATTTTAATGCTTGCAAACAGTTTGCTGCAATTATAAATCGCCCAAGTCTTGAGGTAGATCTTTATGTTGCGATTTACTTTCTGTGTGCGATTTAACTGGACAGGAATCTCAAGACTGATTTTTCCTATTCCCATAGACAAGACAAAATAAAGTAGTGACTACAGGTTAAAGTAGTGGAGTAAAAGCACCGATACAGCACTGAAAATGTAGTCAAGGCAACACACATTTTTAAAACTACTAAGTAAATTACAATTTCTGAGAAAATGTCCTCAATTACAGCAGTTTAAGTATTTGTAGTGTTACTTTACACCACTGCTTCTCACTACACAAAGTCTGTCTTGAATAAAAAGGAAATCACTTTAAACATTATTATCACATAATAATAATAATAATATCAAAATCACTTTAGACAGTATTAACACATAATTATAATATCAACACAAACAGGAAAACAGTTGTTTACTATCATCAAGTCCTTCAGTTCCACTCGAGGTCTCCATGATCCATGCCCTGGTTTGGTGGCTCCTGAAAATAGAATTATAAAAAGTCGGTGACCTGATGACCTGAACATTCTTATATTAAGCAATGTGTTCACTTTATTCAGTAGTCAAAATCATTTCACAGGTAAAAACTGATTCAAATAATCAAATTAATAAAGCAACGATAAAAAGGATGATGAGAAAACACTGATCCTTGTTTAATTCATGCTAGAAACATACTAGTAACAATTCATGCTAGAATCTTGCTAACAACTCATGCTGGACTGTCTTGTTTCAGTCTTTAAATGGTTAAATTGTTGACTGCAAGGATCTTCAACATTCTTTTTGTCATCTTGACACTTTTTCAAACTAAATAATCTACTTTTAACAGGCTTTTTCAAGCCACTATAAAGTTTGCCCTCAACCTTTATCATGTCTTTGGGAGGAAACCTATGCCTACAATAAGGGGAACATACAAACTCCACACAGAAATGTAAACTGGCCCAGTCGGAACTCGAACCAGCCAACCTCTTGCTGTGAGGCGACAGTGCTAACCACTGAGCTACCGTGCCACCTGGAGATCATATCTTCTTCAATGGTACAAAGTTGGGGTGTAATGCTGCACAAGAATGATGCTTTGGTTGGGTTTAGCTTCTTTGGCTCTCAGTTTTGTGTCACAGTTTGATTTGATTCTGATTCACAAGTTCTAATTTGTATTCTTGATTGAATTCTTCAGTGTGTTAAATGAAAATATATAAAGCTAGAAGTTCCACACGCTGTTGTTGAAAGAACACTGTATTTGTTCAGTGGTACAGTGATGTTCAGTGGTATTGCTGCTTATTAAACTGAAGTACAAATTCATAAAATGTTTGACATTTTTTTTATTAATATCAGCTCCATTGTTTTCTCCGTTTTAAAGCACACAGTTCTTCTTGAGTCTATATCTAGGGCTTGCGAAAATACCTTTGGGCACTTTGTAGAGGCTTTTTAGATCCAAATTCGTCTGTTGTAGTGACCTCCAATCAGTTCCCAATAGATTAAAACAAATTCCCTCTTATGTTTATTTTTCCAGAAGCCATCTCACTTACAAATACACCAAATCAGCACTAAATAGTTACGAAATAAAAGGCACAACTGGATTATGCTGATTTAAAATTTCCAGCAGTACTGATGCCTACAGGCTTTTTTTTGGTTCTCGTTCTGGAAGTGCTGTCTCACATGCTGACGGTCCAGGCCAAAGGAAACATGGACGGGGAAGTCCTCGAAAATCTGAAAGCAAGGCTCGAGCAGTGGTTGAGGTCAAGAAGGAGGAGCAGCCTGAAGAGGAAAAAGATGACGTTGTTGATGCAGGCGCTCTTGATGATCAAGGTCAGTGGAGTGCAGATTATATTCTATATATTTCATCATTTCCTATATTTGAATGTATTTTAATTGTACACACAGGTGACAGTGATTATAAACCAGCTGATGAGGAGGCCAGATCAAGACTGACTGTCAGGCACTTCACTCCTTTTCCCTCCTGCTCTTCATCATCTCCCGCATCTACCTCACAGAAATGTCCTCGCAGGATGGTGGGACCTCCTCGCATATGTCTTTCAGATTCAGGCTAGGGTTAGTCTAGCTTTTTGGGTCACAGAGGTAAAATAAGTGAAGTTTTACAAACTAATTTCAAAAGGAGTGGGATATTATTAGCTGCTTTTCCACTATCATGCCAAACTGTTCTAAGAACACTTCGGTACGGTTACGGTTGTTTCTCGCTAGTCATCAGACATCCTCAATAAACTACAGTACATTTAATATAAAATAATGATCCAGGTCTAAACGATACAGTTTGAAAACGGTTTTTAAATCATAGAGCAGTCTCTGGCAGAGAAGTGAATAACTCATCACATTCTTACGAAGATATTTTATTCATTAAAGTTATTATTTTATTGACTTGAATACAGACCTACTTCGCCTGCCTGAATGTGAGTTTATTGCACGCAGCGCTGTATTTCACAGCACAAAACTCGCTCTGACTGGGAGAGCACTACCAGCGACTACATGCGCTGCTGAAAGACTTTTTTTTCCTCCTGCGCATCTAATAAAGCGAATAAAGACACGCTTAGCATTGTCAATGTCCAAATTCTACAACAACATCGCTATATCCATGGAATATGAACTTGCAGACTTATTTAACGAGGAAATAATTGCTCTTTTTAATTTAAAGCCACGACAGCTTGTTATTTTAATACCGGCGAGACCACCTGAAGGACGGCGTGTTGTAATGTCGGCCGTCCAAAAGACTTTGCTTGAAAGTTTTACGGAGGGGCACTGTAACTGTCCAAGGTACTGTTGTATGATTTATATTGTAGCCTATATATGCACTAATAAACAAGTCAAAAGAATGAATGAATTAAATAAATATGGATTCTTAAATGTCAGTATTGCTTTTAGTCATAAAATATCAATATGTTTTGACATGTTTTATAAAAATAAAATGAGCATTTTTCATCATTTCAGCTATAGGCAATTATATGATTCAGTTATACATAAGTTATATGACATTTATGGAGCGTGTAACATGTTTCTGTGTTTTTGTTTTTTTTATTCTCTGTGATCTTTAATAGCTACGCAAATATTTTTTAAAACGTCAAGCAATAATTTGCCTACAACTTTTTAGTTAATTATAAACACAAAAATAATTATAATAATAAAAATAAAATGATCAAAATAAAAAGGTAAAAGAGCAACATTTTGCTAAATATAATAGTCCTTTATATGCTTTAAATCCTGCAATATATGTGTTGTTTCATATTCGTTTATTATTTCACTTGCTGCATTCATTATTTAATGTTTGAATACGGAAACAAATAACAGCCATCACTTTAATGGTTATATTTTACCATCAAAATGTAGTATATTTTATATCATTAGCAACTTTTAATATAAAAATACTGCATAATATAATTGATTGTTAAAAATGAAATAATTTAAGTGCTATAATTTTATTATTGAAAGTTTTGCTCACTTTTGACAAGGCCTGTCCAAAATGATATTTCTGCCACTATACAAATGCTCTATTATTGTTGCCTTATCATTGTTTATTTTTCTGTTATGTTCAGAGATAATAAATATTATTTATTTCCCCTCCAATCATTTTCAATCATCGCGTTACATTTCGGTCATTTTCCCTCCAAATAAAATTTAGCCAGAGCTGCGCAACGTATGACCTCTAAATAAATAAGGGTGCTGTGACATGTACCTATATTTAGCACCCCTATTTGATAGAGCGACATAACAGTGTTCAGTCACATGGTTGCTTTCGCTTTTATGATAAAAAAAAACTAGCTTCGGCTATTATTTAAGTTTAATTGAACAAAGGGAGCCGTTTACGTTTACGTATGCGTTTTGTGTAATGTTTTGAAGAGCTTTGTCGTAGGAAATGAAACCTTATCCGTGCTGTCTGGCCTCGTTTTGCACAGTTCTACTTATAGAACGCTTCAGCAAGATAGTGGAAAAGCGGCTATTGACAGCCGGTCCCTATCAGTAATCATAATCCTGCCAATCGTATTATTCCAAATTTAACATAAATATCCAGCTTAGCTTTACTCCCTAGATTCGCTTTGGAAGACCCAACCCATTCATCCCTTCTCCCACCTCCTCAATTCTAGGATCGGGCAACACGGTGGCTCAGTGGCTAGCCATGCTACCTGACAGCATGAAGGTCGCTGGTTCAAGTCCTAGCTGGGCCAGTCGGCATTTCTGGGCAGCATTTACATGTTCTCCCTGTGTTTGCGTTGGTTTCCTCCAGGTACTCCGGTTTCCTCCCACAGTCAAAGACATGTTACGCAATTGAATTAAATAATAGTAACAGTCAAAGGCACTTAATACCAAGCTTCTCTAATTGAGTATGCACTGGTGTGTATATTTCCCAAATGATGTTTAACAGAGAAAGGAAGTTTTCACAGCATGTCTAATAATAATATTTCTTCTGGAGAAAGTCTTATTTGTTTTATTTCGGCTAGAATAAAAACAGTTTTAATTTTTTAAAGAACATTTTAAGGTCAAAATTATTAGCCCCTGTAAGTTATATTTTTTTCAGATAGTCTATAGAACAAACCATCATTATACAATAACTTGCCTAATTACCCTAACCTGCCTTGTTAAACTAATTAACCTAGTTAAGCCTTTAAATGTCACTTTAAGCTGTTTAGAAGTGTCTTGAAAAATATGTAGTCAAATATTATGTTCTGTCATCATGGCAAAGATTAAATAAATCAGTTATTAGAAATGAGTTATTAAAACTATTATGTTTAGAAATGTGATGAAAAACTCTTCTCTCTGTTAAACAGAAATTGGGAATAAAAATAAACAGCGGGGCTAATAATTCTGACTTTAACTGTGTGTGTATATATATTTATATATAAAATTAAATGTCTGCATGTTATTACAAAACATATTCATAAAATTCACACCTGATTACAGTGTTCTTGTTTCTTCTTTTTAGAAGCCAAAAGATAGATGTGGTAAGATTCAAGATGCAGAAATAATATTTAAAAATTTATTTTATTGACATGATATATTACTAACTCTGAACAGTCTGATGAGGTCAGAGTTTTTCATGCGAGAACAGTCTTGTTTCAACCCTTCACAGGTTTCCAAAGTGTCTGAGTTTCCATGTCCCATCTGCAGTCGAGTATACCCCATGCAGAAACGCCTGACACAACACATGAAGACACACAGCACAGAGAAACCACACATGTGTGACAAGGTAAAGCTTTTGAATGCTGCAAATAAACTCTGGAGGGAAAAAAGCTGAGTTCATAAGACATGTTCAATTCCACCGAATGCCTGTTTTGTTATCTTTGGTTTAATGAGGATTCAGTCCCTTCAATATAATAGTAATTGTTGAAGGAAGTGATTCTCTGTAGAGCAGCTCTGACACAGTCAGGAAACACTGCTTTTCATTTACTATGTTAACACTAGTTTAAATGTGTTGCTTTGCAGTTTGGGAAATCCTTCAAGAAGCGGTACACTTTCAAAATGCATCTTCTCACACACAAAGAAAACAGTGGCAACAGCCTGTAAGTGAGATGTCTGGACAAGTATATATGTTTGTTTCTCTTTAAAAATGTTTACTTGTTTGATGAACAGTCATAGTATCTCTTTCTATCTGTGATCCTTTGTCAGGTTTAAGTGTGAGTTCTGCGAGTTCTTGTCCTGAAATGACAAGAAGCATTTGCTCAATCATCAGCTGTCCCACACCGACGACAAACCTTTCAAATGTGAAGAGTGCAAGTATTCAACAAGCAAAGAAGACTTCCTGGTGTTTAACATCGCCATTAAACACACTGGAGAGTGATGTTTTTAATTATTAGGACTGTTTATACTTCAGATAGGGCTGGACAATTAATAGCAGACAATAATTTGTGCATTTTGTCAGTAAAGCTGGTTCTAATAAACATCCAGCACATGCGTTCAGATGCAGTAGCTTTTACTACACACTACACTGAGTTATTGTACACTGATAAGCTATGCAAAACTCTGATTAGATTTAATCTATTGATAATGAAATAGAAATAATCATTCTGTGATAATGACAGCTGCATCACTTCTCAAACTTTGTGTAATAAAGGCTGCACTTGAAATTACGGCATTACAGACCATTTAGGGCAGTGTTTCTTAACCACGTCCTTGGAGGACCACCAGCTCTGCACATTTTCCAAATCTTCCTAAACAAACACACCTGAGTCAGATCATCAGCTCTTTAGCAGAGACTGAAAGACCTGTAATGGATGTGACAAATAAGACATCCAAAACATGCAGTGTTGGTGGTCCTCCAGGAACGTGGTTGAGAAACACTGATTTAAAGGTATGTAAACAACCTAATTAAGGTCCTAACCTATTTCATGTTTTGCATGTTAAATTTCTGTAGCTTCAGAGAATTCAAAATAGTACAATATTCTGTTTATTCAACAAGCGCTAGTGGTATTTCCTGGGTTTCTTTATGGGCATTTGGGGTTTCTGTGAGAGCACCCTCTGGCTTTTGGCAGAGATTTACTATAGATCACACCATGCCTCCCTGACAAGATATGCATGAGAATGTATGATTTGCTCAATCGAGTTTGCAATTTTTCATTACCAATAATGAAACAGGGCTGTTCAATATTTGATTCTGATTGGCTAATGAACATTTTGAGGTCTGCAATTAATTTTTATGGAAGCAAACAGCTAAAGAAGTTCCAGGCAGGCACTATGCTGAATGATTTCAATTGTTTCATAGACCACAAATGGCAGAAATCTCATCACAGTAAAACTATAGGCTTTAGGTGTGGTAACTGTAGTACAAGTGGGATAAATGACTCTGATCTATTGAAGTTGCAGTACTTTTCTAACAATTCAATGCCTGTCAACAATTATGCCTTAGTTAAATTGGTGGAATGTTTTCTGATCATGTCTGTTTGTCTTTACCCAGGTAAAAAGCCCTTTTGTGCCACTTCACGACGCAACACAGGAAGAACTCATTTATAATAACTGAGACTTTGAAACACTCTTCGACCCCAGACGCTGGGGTTGTGCCGATAGACGATCCCATCTTCCATCGCAGATGGCCGACAAACTTCACGGTGCTGAGCTGGCATCGGGATCCATCGCCTCGCCCCGCATTTATATTGATATGTAACTTATTATGTAACTTATTATTTGCATATCTATCCCTATGAGGAAAAGATTTTTCAGATTTCAGAAAATAATACCCTCTCTGAATGTAGCTATAGAGACAGGATCCTTAAATTATTTGTTTCAGACACTCTGAGAAAAGATTCAGAATCTGTTGCAAATGGGTGTAAATCATTTGACTTGCAAAACAAAATGAAGGAACTTTAATATAACATTGTGTTTAAAAAAGCGCACAGACTGACAAACGTAAGTGTAGGGGAAGTAGCTTTGGATTAAAGTCTCTGCCTGTGTATAATAAATATAAATGTGTACATATATATTTTTATCCTAGACTCACATGGCCTTGCATGCATATTTGAGGCCTCATAAATGCACCAGCTGCAGTTTTGCCTCTAAAAACAAGAAAGACCTGCGACACCACATGATGACACACACCAACGAGAAGTCTTACTCCTGCCAGGTGTGCGGCCAAAGGTGAGCAACTGAGAAAGAATCATTCAAATAAATTAGCAAATCTTAGAATTTGTACTGTTTACATTATTAATACAGACACAATCATAAATGTTTCCCCAAATTAAACAAAGAAACACATTGCCCCTCATATTGAAACTCTCATAAATAATTTTTAGGTTCAACCGTAACGGACATCTGAAGTTCCACATGGAGAGGCTTCACACTTAGGAGCTGTCTCCCCGTAAAGCTCGCTCCGTCCCCTCACGGCAGACCATCATCATCAACAGCGATGAAGAAGCTTTAGCCACACTGCAGAGTAAGTCCTGGAATGAATATAATTGAGTGGAGGAACTATGACGTCAATTTTTATGCAAAAATTCTGAAGCGAGTTCCGGTTCCCTTGTCCCAAAGTCAATGGGTTTTTTAAAATGTGATTTTGGTTAAATCGCTTAAATAAGGTTTGTTGCTACCACAAACTCAAGATACTTTCACACTTTATTTTACAACACAAAACACATCAGATACATCCCACTTTTGATTTTATTTGTTTTTATCAGAGACATTATACGTCTTCGAGCTGAACTGGTCTGGAATGCAACCCGCTTTAAATTTACAGCTTGTGTTGGACATTTGGATTTGTCTGTTATTTGGTGAAAGTGTTTTCATAAATCATATTTTATATAGGTTGTTTTTTTTTTCTTATTGGGCCTTCATATTGAGTGAAGATAATGACCATTATGACAGATTCATTTGTTTCATCAGGGTTAGAGTATCATTTATTTAAATAAAGCTATTTAATGAAGATTCTGCTTACCATAGGACACTGTCTCTTCCCTGCTTTCAGTAATGCAAAGTTGTGAATAAATTTGTAAAATATATATAAATATTCGTGATCTAATGATTTTTTGTCTTTTTTCTTCATCTGAACAAATGTTTAATTATAAATGCAATATTTACACTCCTCCTGAAACTCAATTATACTCACCTTAGAACGTATATCATATGTGACTGTATGGGCTGCTTTTCTCAGTACTTCATAACAAAAAAGAATATTGATGTTCTCTATCCATGACCACATTTGCAGCGGTTTAATAGACTTTTTGATAGACCTCATTTCTGTCGTCTATGAAAAAGAATATGGGATTTGTAATTGACAGTCATAGCTAGGTTTTCACTACGGTTAATGGGCTATGTGCACGCAGGCAATACACTTATTTAAACGTGTTATGATTAGAATATATAGGCACATTTCTAAAACAGTACAGTTCATGTTTGAAAACGTATACACCAACTGTAAAGCAAAACAAATGTATTTTTCATTGAGAAACTATCCAAAAGGCATGTACTGTAGGTCTGTATAAATGTCGTGTGAGGATTATCCTGTTGGACAAAACGTGTAAGTGTAATGAACTGTGTTTGAACACAGAGCTAATTATTTGCAATCTTCGAGAAGTCTATGGGAAAATCTTATGGGGATTTTATTGAAGGAACCAGTTTTATGCTAGCAGCCGATTGGCCTACGAGGTGACATCATAGTTCCTCCACTCTATTACTGTAGTCACACAGCCCTGGTCTGTTTATTAGACACATCTTGTTACTTTGTTTCATTATATTTCTTCTTTTGTGATTTATAGATTTGCAGGCGGGTCAAACGGTCATCAGCCCAGAGAGGTTACAGCAAGCGTTGGGTCAGGAACACATCATTGTGGCTCTGGATCAAAGTCTTTCTGACCAGGTACTGCACAGCTACACACTTTCTCATTCACAGCCTGTAATTAATGTTGGTTGGTTATGAAAAATCACAAAGAAGAGCTTTACATTTGAGATTGTATCTAATGCAAGGTGGTTTAGATTTTATAAAGTGGTAAATGTATAAATGTAATATAAATTCAGGTTTTAAAGGCATGTTTTTGAAAAAAAGTTTCTTAGGAGGAGGCAGCATATATTCAGCAGATCACAACAGTAGATGGACAGACCATACTGCACTTAATGACTGGAGACAACCAGGTCACTGAGGTAAGACTCATTTATTAAAGCTGTTTTCAAATAAACAGTAAACACACATTTAACAGTTTGGTTTTGAACAGATTTTTCATTTGAACTACATTTAGTAAAATATATAAAATAATAAGTGATTTTTTTTTCCTGCCCTAGTTTTAAGGTTTTAAACCTTTTTGTTTAAACACTTTTGCAGACAAAGTAGCAAAATTTAGTAGTTTGAAGAATAGTGGAAAGTATAAAAATTTCAAATAATAATTTATTAGTATTTTGGTGCTAAACTATGATATTAAAATAGAGTTTACGAACATGTTATCAAATGATTCTTGTTTTAAATATGTCTGATAAGATTCTTAGGTCTATTATCTATTGTTACACTGAATTATATTTTAGTTTGTGTCTTCTCATAATCATTGTAAAAAGTTTGACAGCCTACAAAAAAGTTAGGATTAAGTGATTTTCTCCTAAAAACACGCAAAATAATATAAAAACAAGCTTATTTTGCTTTTGCACTTTCATATTTTGTTTTAATGAAAAGCTGCCTTAATGTTGACATCTTTTTGTGAAAACAAGACTATATTTTTTTCTTGTTGTTGTGAGTTTATGATGTTTAAAAGGAATGCTGTAACATTAAGGTGAGACACATGTAATGTGTGCGACAGATTAAGGATGAGGCAGGAATTGATTCAGAATTTAAGCATTTTACTCAATGGTTTAAGCAAAAGATGTAACAATAATAGTAGAAAAAGAAATAAACATTTACAATATTGTCTTTAAACGAAAACAACAATGATAAGCCAAATTAAAGAAATTAACAAAACAAAACAATTCTTAAATCTAATGTCTAAACTAGGCGACAAAAATAAATAATGAAAATAAAATCTATATCTTCAGTCACGACACCCGATGTAAACTAATTAAACTACAAACTCAAAACTACACAGGGGGCGAAACTCAAACTAATCCTAAAAAAATCAATCTAAACTAAAACAAACCTTACAAGAAGGTCATAAAGTTCAGTTTAGAATCACACAACAACCATCAAAGCCTTTACTCAAACCCAGCAAAGTTTAACAAGTAAACTCGAATTACCACAGTAAATAACAAATAATAATAAAAATAATAAATCATCTAATAGCCTAAGCATGACAAAAAATGCAACAGCGTGGCACCCAAAGGTATGCCGAGGCAGAGCGCACACCAAACACTGATCTTTAGCAGCTTTAAATCTCCGCGACTCATCCGGGGATTGGTTGATCTGGCACCATCATAATAATGATGGACGGTTAACTGAACCTATAAGAAAACTAAGAGTGGAGTGAGAAGCTGAGAGAGAAGGGTGAGGAAAATAAATACACAAAAGTAACATCCAAAACAATATATAGTTTTAATGAATCTTACTCCCAACCACTTTACTTTGTTTTGTTTTTTCCCAATCTTTTAATTACTTAGAGACCAAGAAGAAAGTTTTGCAGTGTATGTTTGATTAGGGATGAAGTATACAGGACATATTTTAATATATGATAAAAAACTAAAGCTAAATCACACTTATAGTTTTGACTCTTGAAAATAACACCAGTAAGCGCCTTAAGCCTCATATTTCCTTGTGTTAAATGGCAAAATTAAATTTACTGCCTCTTCCACTCCCTTTTCTCAGGTCCAGTATATCATCTCTCAGGATGGAGTTCAGCATTTGCTCCCAAGAGAGTATGTGCTGGTATCATGGGAAACACATTCAGGTTAGTCTTTGTGCTTTACATCATTCATAACCCAAGAGTCCAGAACTCCTCATGGTTTTTAATGAACAGTTCACTGATGGCTCATCTGATCTGTAACTGCAACCCAAGAAGCATTTTTAGCTTTTTATGGTCTGTTGGATGCTTTTTCATCATCATGACTAAAACCCTGACTTTGAATTGCAGATGGGGGACTGGCAAATCACTCACATTCAGTATGAACATGATGGGATGTTTCTACAGGAACAACAGGTTGAGTTCAGAGCCAATACTGGCACACTTGTTTACTTTGTTCATGTTGTAATTACTGTAATTCAAATGTAACATGATTGCTTATAAATACTTGAACTGTTTGTGTTTACTTAACATGAACAGTAAAACCAATGCATGATGTATGTCTTAACTAAATCAGAAACTTTTATTGTTTTGTTTTGTTAAACATTTTGAGAGGCCTGAAAACAAACCTTTGAAAATTGGTTTTAAAGACCAAGTTTTTGAAAATGCTACAGATTTAAATTAAAATGTTTTCTTTGTAGATTACATGGCATGTAAGTGTAGATTACAGATTACTTAACAATACAACAAAACTATAAACATCATATGTTTGCAGGCACATAGTGTATTTTATAAAAAGAAATTGCCAACTACTGGCCTGACATAAATAGTACAGCATTTTTCGGCCTTTTCACAGACTCATCTGAATGTCACATTCTCATGTTACGATGTTTGTATTTTAAAACATTTCTAAAAACAGTTCTGAATTCACAGTAAAATATTGGAATTTTATATGGATGATTTGCTGATGTCGCAGTGACTGATATGTTTAGGCTTTGGGTCAGCGCTGGACTGTATTCTTTAAAAGTGTAGTTCTAAAAGTGCGCCTTAATGATGCCAGTGGCAACTGCAGTGTGTGTTATAAATGACTGGATGCTGTTCAAACCTCATGCCAGATTTTTGTCACTGGGACTAGATCACAATATAAGCCACATCACAAGTGAGTTCAAAAATATATATTTTTATTAGAGACATACACAAAAACAACTGTAACAATAAAGAAGTGAATAATACAATAACAAGACACTATATATTAACAGCAAAGGTGTCAACTGGCTACTCCAGCATGAACCAGTCGTGGTAAGGCATCTGTCCTAGAAGAATTCTGTGCTCTGGAATCTGCTGCAGACAAGCCCACATCAGATCACAGCATTCTGTGAAAAACAAAAGGAGAGGTGAGATTATTATTATTATTATTATTATTATTATTAAACTGTTTTTTTAACTTGTTCTTTGATGAACATCTCACCTTGAGAGAGGGTAAATTTGGACCAGTCATGCTCCAGGTAGTACAGGTCATACGTCGTTGGGAAATCTCCATGCAGCAATGTGAAGAGAAGAACCCCAAGAGAATAGACAGTTGCTGGTTTGGCATGGTAACATCCTCTTTTGTAAAACTCTGGCGGCATGTACGCTTCTGTGCCTGGAGGAGAGACATTTAGTTAAATCTCTGTGTCAGCATCATGTTGATAAATATACCAGATGGGTTTCAGGTGTGCTAATTACTGAGCTTTTAAACCGTATATTAATAATACTTATGTACATTCATAACTAGTGTTGTCAAAAGTATCGATACTGACACTCCTCACAGTCATATTTGCTGAGCATGTGAACACCAATGGCCAATCAGTGGTGTTTAACAGCGTTCAATTGGACATTTTTAAAATGTCAGTCCCAAAGTCGATACTTTTGACAACCCTATTTAAAACACCTACCAGAAAAGGTGGAGTATGCTGATTCCATCATGTAATCTCCGCAGCCGAAGTCAATCAGCTTGACCTCCAGTGTGTTTGGGTTTACAAGCAGGTTTTGCAGCTTAATGTCTCTGTGGAATACTTCCCGGTAGCAGCAAACATTGGCAGCATGAACAGCTTGGCCCATGATAGTTTGTGCCGTTTGCTCGGTGAGGACGCCTCCGTTGAGTTGCAGGAATGCCTCCAGGTCCATACTTGGCGTAGGCCGCTCCATGACCATGACATAATGGTCTTTGAAGACCTGCCAGTCTAGGAGCTGAATTATATTGGCACACCTGGAGCCACTGCTGGCCATACTTGCCAAGGTGATCTCTAGAGGTGGCTGGTCATGAGACTGAAAACAAAATAATAATGTTGGTTTTCAAACAAGGATTTTTAACCACAGCCTGTTGTCTAATATTAAATATAAGACATTATGAGTTGAACACAGTGACTGAGAAGAGAAAAACAGAAAGTGTAGTGTACTTACAGAGCAGAGATCTCGCATACTTGGTGTCATCTGGGCAAATTTAACAGCCACCTGTTTAAAGAAATAAGCGAACAATTAACATGTGCATCCAGATCATTTCATTCAAATCCTGAACAGAGGTTTCATCAATTTGAATTCTCAGAAATGTCAAAACAATGAAAGCATGTTTCTGATGATGTTCTTTAAATAGTGAACTTCATCAAAGAATTTGAGTCTACAGAAATGAATACCTGCAGACCATCCTGTATGCGGATCCCCTCAAAAACAGAGCCGAAACCTCCTTCACCGAGCTGCTTTCCCAGATTGTAGCGGGAGCTGATGTCATCTGTTAAAAAAGAAGAACATTTAGCTGACTGGACACAAAATCTTATTCAATTATAAACCAAATAAAACACAGAGTTTACAACAAATAAGACTTTCTCCATAAGAAAAAAATATTATAGGAAATGAAGGAAGTGAAAACTTCTTTACTCTGTTAAAAATAATTTGGGAAATATTTGAAAATGGAAAAAAATCACAGGAGGGCGAATAATTTCGACTTCAACTGTATAATTTTAAAATGTTTGATAAGCCTAAACAAATGTTATGAATTCTAGCAATAAACTTACTATTGTCCAAACAGGTCTCATCATCTGCTGTAAGACTCAGTGCAGAATCATCAGCGGAGTCATCTTGTGAGACCTTCTGGTTCAGTGAAGACTCCGAGTCTTCATCCAGTGCAGAGTCAATGTCAACCTGCACAGAGTCTCCGCTGAACGCTTCAAAGATGCCGTCTGTTGAGAACTGCTGACTCACTGGAGATTCAAAGCTGTTCACTTCAGATTTCACAGTGGAGTCCAAGTCTTCTTCTGCTGGAGCATCAGGAATTGAAGGTTGGAGAACCTCCAGCTCCAGATTGTTCACAGCAGTGTGAAAGAATTTCGAGCTACTGATCGGCTCGTCCTGTAGGTCATGGATCTCCAGTGCAGGGAGCGGATCTAAAGAGGGGAAGGAATATCATTAATATGATTCTGTAACTCTCTTGACTAGATATTTGAAGTTAATTTGCAAAGACATCACTCAATGTATTTTATTATAATCTTGCAGTTTTTGTGTATTGAAGTGATAATTAGCAATAAAAAAGTATGTTTAAACTATATATCTAAAGGCATAAATACAATTAATTATGAATTTCTTCTTTTAAACACAAAAATAGACCTATTCTGAAGAATATTCCTGAAATCAGCAGCCATTAAACTTCACTGTAGGAACTCAAAATACTGGAAGTCAATGGCTGAATTCAGTATTTGTGTTCAACACAAGAAAGCACCTGAAACAGGTTTTAGGAGTGAATTATGACAGAATATTCACGTTTATGTGAACTGTCCCTTTTAAGAAACTACCTAAAATTCTTAAATGTTTCTAGTCAATTTTATTTCTTATCTTTAAACAGCTACTCTGACATGTTCGGTGTGTTTTAGCATTGTTTTAGTAATTAAAATTCATAAACCTAATTTACCATCAACAGTAGCTCTTCTGGGGAAACAGGCTTGGAAGAGGGGCGGGTCATCGGTTATCGGATGACGGTGGTTTTCTGTCATGTTGCCGGTGGATTTAAGCGGCTCACGGGGTGGTTCGTGTGCACACTTGATACCGAACGCTTTCTTTAAACGGGAAATTAACTTTGAAAAGGCCATTTTATCACCGTTGTGTGGAATCGCAGTAAATACTGAACTACTAGTCGTCGAAAGAAGCAATGAGGGTTTCTGCTTGATTCAGTCAGCGTTAATTAGCCACTGATGATGTCAGAGTTACGTGGTTCCATTTGGAACGCGAAAGAACATTTTCAAAACACGCGGGGACTTTTTAAAACACAATAACTCAAACAACTAATGCAGGGCCGCGCTAGACTGACTGGCTAATTTGCCTTAAAGTGCACACACATCCACGTTATACACACACACACACACACTTAGGTCAGAATTATTATCCCCCCTTTTTCTTTTCAGTTTAGTCCCATTATTAATCTTAGTCGACACAGCAGATCGAACCACCAACTTTTCCAGCATATGTTTTACACAGCAGATGCTCTTCCTGCTGCAAGCCACCTCTGGGAAACCTTTTAATTTTTTCTCTATTAAATATTTCCAAAATTACATTTAAGAGAGCAATGAAATTTTCACAGTATGTCTGATATTTTTCTTCTGCAGTTTTATTATTTATTGAGTATAGTATAAATATTACTTATTATTAAGTCTTATTTGTTTTGGCTAAAATAAAAGCAGTTTTTATTTAAAAAATAACATTTTAACGTCATATTATTAGCCCATTTAAGCTTTTTTTTTTCCAATGGTCCACAGAACAAACCATCATTATACAATAACTTGCCTAATTACCCTAACCTGCCTAGTTACCCTAACTAACCTAGTTAAGCCTTTAAATGTCATTTTAAGCTGTTTAGAAGTGTCTTGAAAAATGTCCAGTCAAATATTATTTACTGTGATTATGGCAAAGATAAAATAAGTCTTTCACGATGTAATTTCTCATTTTAATAATAGTTTTAAAGGATATCTGTGTGGTATTTAGTGACTCATTATGTTTTTAATTTAAATTAACTAATTTAGTAATGTTTGTATGTAACTGGACTTGTAAAAAAAAATTTTATCTAAAACTTCTTCTCAATTAACATTAGTGACAACATTAGAAAACCATAGATAAGAGCTGACAGTTACTTACAGCCATTTATTTATTGCCATCCTGGGTTTTGCTTTCAATTGCAAATTTCTTTCAAAATGTAGCACTTAATATTTAATTAGTTTCTGTCATTTGAAAGTAATTGTTTACAGTTTTGCAATATTTCTGTCTCTATTGTAATGTTACACTACTTTTGCATTGATTCTTAGCTAATTTTTGATATCATGGGTATGACCTATTATCTAGACTGTATATCAGTGGTTCCTAACTGTTTAGAGTGGCATACTCCTAACATCCTTCTCCATTCTCTTTTCCGCTCAGACTGCAGTCTCTTCATTTAAGCACAATATTTGCAATTTAAATAAACATTTTCTGTGAATTCTTTACCTTTATGAATTCTTCTTTTTTACATGAATAATGTTTAGAATAAAGTATAAAGAAAAATATACAACCATAGTCAAAATTAAGTTATTCATGCATTAACTGAGCCCGCCAGTAGGTGGCAGTAAAGCCCTGTTTTAAGTGAATAAGACATTTATTCAGTAACAAAGCAACGGTTGCATTTATGAACAGGTCAATGAATCGACTCTCACAATTCATTTCAACCACAGATTCATTCACCAAAATAACCCACTCTAGCCGAAGAAACCACTGGACCGATGTGAATGCTACCAGGTTGGAATAATGATTAATATTCTTGTAGATTGAAGATTTTGTTGACATTAGGTTTTATAGAGTTACAAAAAAGGTAAAAAATTGTTTTAACTGCGAACTGTACTGATTTTGTGTGAACATGCTACATGCTAACACTGTCATGGCATCCAACAACTGCAACCAGCAGGGCATCCAGCATGACGTTTAGTGTTTACTGTTGAGTAGAACCACGACACACACATTATCAACACACACATCAACACACACACACACAGAGACAGACGGAATATCAGAAACTTATCTCAGCTCCAAATTAACATCACAAACTGCCATGAGAAGTAACACAGACTTCTTCCAGAATCATCAGTCATTTATAATTTTTTGTAAGTTTCATTTATAGCCTTTGTAAATAGTGAAAGAAATTTATCTTTGTGTTCCTACAATGTTTAGCCTTGTAAAGGTAAAATAAATATGTATAGAGAAAACTGTATTTAAGAAGAATAATGGACATGTCTCTGTGGATGCTGCTTTAATGACAGTCTGTATATACCTGTAGGCTGGAGGATTGACGTCATATTGCTATGAAACAGTTGCTAGCTGTAGCTAAAATGCTTATAAAGAAGGTTTTGATCATTTGCTGTTTCATCTTTAGCTTCTTTAGTTTTACAGATGTCTTTCTTTAAACATGGCTACAAACAGGAACTTTAAATGCAAACCAAAGAAATCAAAGCCTCTTTATCTGAATCTAACACTGATTTTCTTGCATTAGTTGTGCTATAATATTGTACAATTCTGGTTTTACAAAGCTGTTGTCTGCTGCATATGATCAGTGGTGGAAAGAGTACAGAAATATCATACTTAAGTAAAAGTGCCATGACTTGCCTATAAACTTAGTGCAAGTAGAGTAAAATTATCTGTTGTATTTATTACTTAAAGTATGAGTAAAAAGCAGCCCTTTCTAAAGTACTCGAGAGTAGTAAGTATTACGCTGTAAAAAGCTGATGCATTGGCGACCATAATTCAATGTCCAGTCAGCGTCTAAAGACATTTTGATGTACAATAATGATGTCAAGTGACGTTGATATTTGGTTGATTTTAGGTTATGTTATAAAAGCATCAAGCCAATATCTTAAACCAACATCACGTTGATGTCAAATACTGACCAAAATCCAACATCTGATAGCTGTCATTGTGGTAACGTCCACACAACCTCAAGCTGTAACATCTTTAGACGTTGATTTTAGGTTGGACATCCGATTTTCATTTCCAAACAAAATGCAGCGTCTCCATGACATTGGAAGACAACGTCAGTCTGATGTCGTGTTGAGGTCTTGTGCCTGCTGGGTGTTTAAGGCCATTTCGGTCATCATACAGTAAACACCCATGATCTTCTCATCAGTGACATGCATATAAACAGTCTCTGGGTCATTGAGTATAAAGATTTTGGACAATTTTAATGCTTGCAAACAGTTTGCTGCAATTATAAATCGCCCAAGTCTTGAGGTAGATCTTTATGTTGCGATTTACTTTCTGTGTGCGATTTAACTGGACAGGAATCTCAAGACTGATTTTTCCTATTCCCATAGACAAGACAAAATAAAGTAGTGACTACAGGTTAAAGTAGTGGAGTAAAAGCACCGATACAGCACTGAAAATGTACTCAAGGCAACACACATTTTTAAAACTACTAAGTAAATTACAATTTCTGAGAAAAGCTCCTCAATTACAGCAGTTTAAGTATTTGTAGTGTTACTTTACACCACTGCTTCTCACTACACAAAGTCTGTCTTGAATAAAAAGGAAATCACTTTAAACATTATTAACACATAATAATAATAATAATAATATCAAAATCACTTTAGACAGTATTAACACATAATTATAATATCAACACAAACAGGAAAACAGTTGTTTACTATCATCAAGTCCTTCAGTTCCACTCGAGGTCTCCATGATCTATGCCCTGGTTTGGTGGCTCCTGAAAATAGAATTATAAAAAGTCTGTGACCTGATGACCTGAACATTCTTATATTAAGCAATGTGTTCACTTTATTCAGTAGTCAAAATCATTTCACAGGTAAAAACTGATTCAAATAATCAAATTAATAAAGCAACGATAATAAGGATGATGAGAAAACACTGATCCTTGTTTAATTCATGCTAGAAACATACTAGTAACAATTCATGCTAGAATCTTGCTAACAACTCATGCTGGACTGTCTTGTTTCCGTCTTTAAATGGTTAAATTGTTGACTGCAAGGATCTTCAACATTCTTTTTGTCATCTTGACACTTTTTCAAACTAAATAATCTACTTTTAACAGGCTTTTTCAAGCCACTATAAAGTTTGCCCTCAACCTTTATCATGTCTTTGGGAGGAAACCTATGCCTACAATAAGGGGAACATACAAACTCCACACAGAAATGCAAACTGGCCCAGCCGGAACTCGAACCAGCCAACCTCTTGCTGTGAGGCGACAGTGCTAACCACTGAGCTACTGTGCCACCTTGAGGTGCCACCTTCCCTCTTATGTTTATTTTTCCAGAAGCCATCTCACTTACAAATACACCAAATCAGCACTAAATAGTTACGAAATAAAAGGCACAACTGGATTATGCTGATTTTAAATTTCCAGCAGTACTGATGCCTACAGGCTTTTTTTTGGTTCTCGTTCTGGAAGTGCTGTCTCACATGCTGACGGTCCAGGCCAAAGGAAACATGGACGGGGAAGTCCTCGAAAATCTGAAAGCAAGGCTGGAGCAGTGGTTGAGGTCAAGAAGGAGGAGCAGCCTGAAGAGGAAAAAGATGACGTTGTTGATGCAGGCGCTCTTGATGATCAAGGTCAGTGGAGTGCAGATTGCATTCTATATATTTCATCATTTCCTATATTTAAATGTATTTTAATTGTACACACAGGTGACAGTGATTATAAACCAGCTGATGAGGAGGCCAGATCCAGACTGGCTGTCAGGCACTTCACTCCTCCTCCCTCCTGCTCTTCATCATCTCCCGCATCTACCTCACGGAAACGTCCTCGCAGGATGGTGGGGCCTCCTCGCAAATTTCTTCCAGATTCAGGTTAGGGTTAGTCTAGCTTTTTGGGTCACAGAGGTAAAATAAGTGAAGTTTCACAAACTAATTTCAAGAGGAGTGTGATATGATTGACCGCAGCTGGTCCCGATCGGTAATCATTAGCTAGCCAATCGGATTATTCAAAATTTAACACAAATATCCAGCCTAACTTTTCTCCCTGTCTTCGCTTTGCAAGACCTCCCCCCATCCATTCATCCCATCTCCCACTTCCACAATTTTAAGATCGGGCTACTCGGTGGCTCAGTGGCTGACACTGCTACCTGAAAGCATGGTTCAAGTCCTAGCTTGGCCAGTCGGCATTTCTGTGCGGAGTTTACATGTTGTTTAAGTGTGAACTCTTGAAAATGTTTAAATAGCAACTTTCATATGAGTGGGATAACCCTAAATTTTATGAACAGAGTCACCAGCAGCACCATCTGAAACCAACAATACAGAGGATCCTCGAGCTCCTGAAGAAGCAAGTTCCTCCGGATTGGAGAACAGATCTGTTTCGTTTTCCAATGGGACAGTAGTGTAAAAAGGAGTCAGCCAGTCAGATTCTGAGAACAGAGATACTTCATCAACACCAGCCTCAATGATCTTGAGTTCCTGCCCAAAAAAATGAGGACGACCTTCCAAACGCTTCCTTCAAAAAAAGTACAAAAAATACATGAATCGCAAGTAAGTATTGTTTTACTACTTGTTATGACTTCTTGATGTTAATCTAGAGCCTGAAGTATGTAACATTTATATTGTACCATAGACCATTCTGTGTAATGCGGGAGGAAATGAAAACCATGCATCATCCAAAATACTGCCAAAAAATTATAATTTATTATACAAAATCAAAGTTAAACAGAAAATAGTAATAATAAAGAAGAAGAATATAGATAACAACAAATACTACAAAAGGTTAATTATAATTAAAAAGGTTAATTAAACCCTGCAGGGGAAGAGGACAAAAGTGTCGGTGAAATAAAAGAAAATAACAAAAACAAACTAACTCCGCATAACCTTTTCACCTAACTGAAAACAAAATAATAGAAAACAAGTCTTCAGCGTGTGCCTGGCCTAACTTACCTACTCTAACCCAACCAAACAGAAAAATACAAAGACAGCGCTCACTGCTAAACCTGGGCAATTTTTCAATATCAAGTGCGCAAAGTTCACACTTGCGTCCTTGGAAGTTCAGACTTGCCAAGTTCGGATTTGGAAGAACGAACTCCCGAGGACGCAAGGACACAAGTCGGGTACTTCTTCAAATGCAACTGCAGTGTACTTTATAACGTCTCTTACCTCACTCACCATGGATTCATCAGTTTCACTGTACATTAACAATAAAATGATTTAATTATATCAAGCACGACCCAGTAATTAATATTATGTTAATATTATAAATCTACATTATTGATTTAAGAAAATGTATTCATATATTCATATAAATGTGAAGTAAAATGAGTTATTATACACAGACATGTGTCTTTGATTATCAGATTTAATAAACGGCAATGGTAATTATACAAGTGTATACACGATAACAAATAAAGATGATGTCAAACAATTTGGCTAACAAAGACAAACAACGTACAACATGGTAACCTAATTAAAGACAGTTATAAAAGGTAACAAAATAATACTGCCAAAATAATACACCTGAGAACAAATGATAGATTTAAAGACCAAAAACTGTCTGCTAGATATTCACATGATGAATTAAAAATCATGTTTTAACTACAATGGAGTGATGAGATCCAGCGGTACATCCGAGATGGACTGGCCGAAGTAAAGCTCTTCTCGGTGGGGGAGGTGATGAAGGAGCTCCCGCTGGCAGGCTGGGAGTTGGAGTTCGCATAACCTGAGGCACATCGTCAAAAACGCGCTACCTTTGTGAATAAACTGACGATTCGAGTTTAAAACAACTACATTCTGCCTGAAAAACTTTTAACACTTTATTTTGTGACACAGTAAAGGAGTATTTTTAAAACCGTGTGGGTTTTCCCCTCTGCCATTAGCGTTTGCTGGTTTAGCTGCATTGCATTCTGGGATACCTGAGCTTCGCAAGTTGCACAAGTCACCTCTCGAAGCATCCTTGGTGAAAACCGCAGAACAAGTACACATCGAGAATTTTATCTGTACTTGGCAAGATGTGAGCTTTGAATTGGAACAGTACTTTGGTGACGGTTGATGACGTTTCACAAGAACACAAGAACGCAAGTATAGACAAGAACGCATATTAAGAAACAGCCCTGGTGTGCCTATACACAGGTTCGCTAGGTGTTGTAAGAATGTTAGTCGCGTGACATTTCCACTCCAAATCCTTTGGGGCAACTGCAAAGTTTATCAACTAACGATCTCAGATGAAGAATAAAAATAACGAAAGTAAGCAAGATGGCAATGTCATCTTTGTCAACTCATACCAAAAACAAAAGAAATAACAAGAGGCAGATTA